>NC_060274.1:2410131-2528318 GCF_021613505.1 Equus quagga | reverse complement strand
AGTATCACCATCACCATCATCACCATCACCGTCATCAGCATCACCATTGAAGCCATCAGCATCAGCATCGCTATCACCATCAGTATCCTCACCACCATCCGTATTATCACCATCACCATCACTGTCATCATCATCAACATCACCATCACCACCATCACCATCACCATCATCACCATCATCACCATCATCATCACATCATCACCATCACTATCATGACCACCATAATTACCACCATCATCATCACCATCACCACCATCACCATCATCACAACCAACATAATCACCATCATCACAACCACCATCATCACTACCATCACCATCACCATCATCATATCTTCACTCCCAATGCTGTCTCACTCACCATATCTCATGTTTCCTCCTTTGCCATGCTTCCTTCTTGCATGAATAAGGTTCTCACACCACATCTCCACTTCAAAAAACAGAAGAAAAACAAGCCTTACCAGATATAATGTACTGACTCTCCCTTCTGAGAGGCTCGAAGCACTTAGTGTCTAAACAGAAGACCACTCAACAGTTGGCATTCAACAGTGACAATTTCTCTGACACTACATTACTTCAGGGCGTTAGTGTCCAATGTGACCCAGAGAAGCCATTTTAAAACTGGTTGATCAGTGAATAACCCATTACTGGAAATTAACCATGACAGTCAGACCAGATCTGATTGTAGGGTTCCCTTGGGTTCAGGGTGTTACAGCACGTTCTGGTATCAGACCTATATCCTCAGCGTGGAGTTTCATTACGGTGAACATTCCATCTAACCTACGCTACAGGATAGGAGGATAACATGAAAAATAAAGCTAAATGAATCTGAACCATCTCCGATTTTCAGGGAGAAAAAAGCCAAAGAATCACAGACCTTAGGATTCTTGGAAAAGAACATGGAAAAGAGCAAAGCAATATCTCTTCTTTTCACCCATCCACCCATCCATTTTTTTCCTTCATGCAGGCACTCAATGAATCCTTATCAAACACATTTGTGCGTCAGGATGGTGAAAGCAAGAATGGAAAGGCAGTGGGCCTGCTCTCCCTAAGGGAACAGTCTCAGCGCTGCGGAGAGACAGAC
The DNA here is from genome assembly GCF_021613505.1 of Equus quagga. Classification (NCBI taxonomy): domain Eukaryota; kingdom Metazoa; phylum Chordata; class Mammalia; order Perissodactyla; family Equidae; genus Equus; species Equus quagga. Next base: position 2,527,235 of record NC_060274.1, on the reverse strand, counting down.
AAGCACAGACTTTTGCAGTACTAAAGAAAGATAATAGCGAATGTTCACTGAGTGTTCGATTTTGCTCCTGGCTTGTCCTAAGGACATTACTTAGAATATCTCATTTAATCCTAACCAGGTGGGTGGTATTATTAGACCAATTGTACAGCAAAGAGCAAGGCACAGAGAGATGCAGTAACTGGAACTAGGCTGCATCGCCAGGAGTCGGTGGGGCTGAATTCAAGCTCAGGCTTGCCTGGATCCAGCACCCTGCTCTTAGCCAACACTGTCATGCCTGCATAATGGGTGTTTTCCATTCATTCATTCATTTGGGGGTAATTTATTGGGCTCTGGGTATACAGCGGTGCATGACATAGCCAAGGTCCCTGTCTTCGTTTTGCTTACAATGATGATCTAAAGAAAGCTCCCAGAGATGAGGACCCATTCTAGAAGAGGACCCATTCTGGTTCCCTTCACTGGAGTCCCCTCCCTGGGGAGCTTCTGTCTGCCTTTGTGCAGATTTAGGAGATTTAGGGTTTAGGAGAAATTCCTGTCCTTCACAATCGATTTATCCATTTGGAGGCCACTGTAACTGGGGAAAAGTTAATCCTTCCTGTGAGGGTGAAATTTCCCTATAATTTCTACTTCTTGATCCTTGCTAGCTCTGCCATCTCGGTCACCACAGACTGTAACTGCTCTTTCTTTCATATGATAACTTTGGAAATATTGGGGAAGCGTTCTGAGATCTCTCACATAGCCTTTCTCTTCCTTCTCCAAGCGGAACACCAAAAACGCCCTCTCCTTTTCTTCTAAGAAGTTGGGTCAGAATCTTTATCAGCCTGGCCAGCCCCTGAGGATGAAATTGAGGTCAGCGACGTTCTTCTAAAACGAGGTTATGAACTGGGTACACGGCTGACTTCGAGAAGGCAGCAAACCCTAGGTCAGCTATTGTGCACATTTGCTTATGGACATTTTCCTGGGGAGCCTGACCTCACGTGGTCCATGGCTTTCAACAACCACTACTCAGAAAGGCCATGACAAGGATTCTGTATGACATTCCGGATGTAGTATGATCGCTGTAGAAGTTTTGACCTTATATTTCTCCGGAAGAAAGCTAAGCTTTTGTTAGTAGTAAGCAGTATTTTCTTTTTTTCCTGAAGGAGATTAGCCCTGAGCTAACATCTGTTGCCAATCTTCCTCCACGTTGTATGTGGGTCACCACCACAGCATGGCTGATGAGTGATTTAGGTCTGCACGTGGGATCCAAACCTGTGAATCTGGGCCACCAAAGGGGAGTGCGCGGAACTTCACCACTATGCTACAGGGCTGGCCCCTTAAGCAGTGCTTTTTAATGCTCCAGGGCAGCCTGCGGAATCAGATTGCCTGAGTTCAAAACCCACAGTGAAATCTCTAGCAAGTGACTTAATTTCCCCAACCCTGAGTTCACTCGTCTGGGAGAATTAAATGAGTTACGTGTGTGTGCGTGTGCACGTGTGTCTGTGTGTTCAATATTTTTTTTTATTATACATACGCACACAAGTGTATAATACTTATAAAGTCTTGGTTCACAGTAAACACTCTGCAAAGATTAGCTGTTATTATTACAGGACGAAGTCATTCTGCGTTGCAATCTGCTAACATCCCAGATCTTGCTGCTTCATTGCATTGTGCCCTGCGCATTTTATTTTCTGAACTTCTCTGTTCCCACCCCTGCTTAATTTCATCTTGTTGGTATCAGCTCGCAGTTCCAGTCTTCAGAGTCTGTCGTATCTTGATTTGTCATTCAAGTATTCACTCTGCCTCGAAGATATACCTCAATTTGAAAAGAGTGTATTATTCCTCTTTATTCAAATACCATATTTCCTTGATTCTTACATGTACTTTTTCATATTTTAATGTTTCTGGGGAAAGGGTGCATCTCACATACAACATGGCTAGCGGTTTTTTTTTTTTCCTGAAAAATGATGATGAAGTCAGTGCTGTGTTTTATCTCAAGTGGCATCTTATAGATGAGAAAATGCAGTGAATTATACCATTGAACAGGAAGTCAAAGGTTCTATCCAACGACATTTCTCTAGAGCAATGGTTCTCCAACTTGGCCACATGCTGGAACCACCTAGCAATCATCAATAAAAAAATGCTGGTGCTCAGGGCCCACTTCCAGGAGAGTCCTACTAAATGGGAACTGGGATGTTTGAAAAGCTCCCCAGATGACTTCAGTCTGAGCTGAGACTCTGCTGTAGACGGAGCCATCGCCTCCCTCACGGCACCCCATTTGCTTCCTCCAGAGCACATAGGACCCTTGTAGATCATTGCTGTGGGGGTTTGCTTGTGTGCCTGTGTCCTCGCCCCTTGAGGACTGGAACGCGTTTCCAACACCACGCTTTGTCCATAGAGAACACCCACTGTGCGCCTCCTGGATGGACCGTGTTGATTTCAACCCTCTGATCAGCACGCTTGAGCTGTTATTTGCCCACGTAAATCCGTGTCTCTAATGTTCCAGCTGCAGCAATGATGGCGGGCCTGTGAGCTTGGCCCCATTTCTCACCACTTTACCTCCACTAGAAATGAGCAGGAGGCAGCTGTGGGACACTGGGTGGGAACTCTGAGCCTGGGATCTAATCCTGTTGCTGCTGCCAGTCAGGACCTTGAAATGACCTCTAACGAGGGGACCTCCTATGCCAATGGATGGGCTTTTATTAACTTAGACCATAGTCAACGAGCTTCCAGCTCTAAATCTTTTCATTGCACCAACCTTGGCCATGCAGTTACCACTCACTACAGATTTACCATGTGCTCTATGCAACATCGACATAAAGGACATTATTTAAAACGTGGCAATGTGGCCCTCGACACAGGCCAGTGCATCTTCCAAAACCCAGGTGAGGCTCCCAAAAAGCCTCCAGGCCACTTCCTCCTTCAGGAGAAGCAGCTGGTTTGGAACAAAAGGCAGGCTCTCCTGACCCAGGAACCCTGGTTGCCACGTGATGCCCTCACCCCCACAATTTATTCATCTTCACGTCCCCACCGGCCAGCTCACTCACAGCCACTGAACGCCTCTGACTTCAGTGAACCAGCAACAGCACAAAGAGCCGCCTGCTCACCAAGGCGGAAACACAAAGGCCGGCCCCCACCCAGGGGCTGTCGCGCAGAAGCATCGGCTTGGCCCAGAACGGCAGGCCAATGAATTCACAGGGCGCCCATGTGCAGGGCGGAGTCCTGCTGGATTCTGTCTGTCTCTGTAACCCAGCAACGTGGGAATCATCGCGTTCCGTGTGCAGGCGCACGCACATCCCTAAGATGCTCGCTAGCGTTCCCTTCCAACTCCGTGTACAGGGGGCCTGTTTAGTTCAGCCCCGATTTTTGCGTATAAACAAACAGCCCCTGTGTAAGATTCTGTGACCAGGAGTATCAAGGGACAGCCAGGGACAGCCAAGGGGGATTCTCACTGACGAACGTGATGGGAAAATGGAATCACGTCCCTACTGCATCCTCCTCTAGCTGAAACTGATTCCTTAAATTGATTTACGTGTCATTTGTTTTATTGGTAGGATGTGGCTCAGGAAGCTAAGAGAATTTTTCTAAGTGTTCAAGCTGTGTAAATGCTGCAAAAAAATAGCCTACAGCAGCGCCCCACGGCAACCCCATCCTGCAGGCTGGAGGCAAAGCTTTCCATCTTGCTCCCGGCCCTGAGGTTACCATCCTCATCTCTCAGAATAGTTTCTTTAACTTTCCTTTCATGAAACCCTAGCAAATGTGGCTTTTCACTATGGTATTCAGCAGACTTTTCCTAGATTACAGAGAAATTCTAATCCAAGTCAGAAAACCTGCTTATTCCAGGTTTGGTAAACCAAATTACGTCACCTACTTATGAACATCAATTTCTAGACTTACACAGGCACACACTTGTGTGCACGCACACAGAAGGCATAGCCTTCCTCATCAAAATCTCTTTCGCTGCGTCTCCTGGTTGAGCCTGGAGCTGGCCCTGCACATGTCCCCTGACATCATGTCTATAAAGACAGTAGATTAATTTGACGCAGCCTGGCCCGCCCCCAAGCAGTGCTGGAACTGGGAAGAGCCTGCATAAAGGGTGTTCTGGTTCCTTCTTCTGGGAGCTCCAGGAGAGAAGCAGCAAATTTATCCGTTCTAAGCACCTGCTTCTTCCCTCATCCCCCTCTTGATGCTCCCTCCTGCAAGGCCTCCCCTCCCCCCACCAGCAGCAGGTAGAGATGTGGGGGAAAGGAGTAGGGGCTCAGGAAAACTTCAAGAACCTCAGGGGCCGAGAGGAGGCAGTGAAGGGAGTATCATCGCACACAGCCGACATTTTCAGTTCCCACAAGAGTCCGAAGTACGGACTTTCCTCTGCTCCCTTCTCCCCAGAAAGAGCCCACAGCGCAGTAATAACGGGTACCACGTGTGGCATGCCGCATCCCGGGTCCACACATCCAAGGTCCACACATCCCATGTCTACGCGTCCCGAGTCCACGCGAGGACCTGCACAGCATGTTCAGGTGTGCTCAGCAACAGGCCAGGGGCTACTTAATTCCGGTTGCACAGACGAGAACACCGAGGCTCACGTGGGCGGCAGGTTTGGGAATCAGGGTTCTGCCTGGGCCGGCCGGATCCTTCTATCACCCCGCTGCTCTCTATCCCAGCCCCAGCCTGTCCACTCCTCCCAGCTTTTGGGGACTGAAGCCCAGCCAGGGCTGCCTTTCCCTGGGGGATTATTTTTAAACAGCTATTCATGCTGGACAGGCATCCCACAGCGCTGCCCCAGGCAGCTGCACCACTTTCCTCTCACATCAATTAAAGCCTAATTCCATACCCCTTAGCATATGAATCAGGGAGCCCCTCGGAATATTTATTGCTTGTCCCAGCCCTGCTGGGCTCCCCTCCACAGCCTCGCCCTCGCCCCCAGAGGCCCAAGGCCCAGGCAGATGGTGTCTGTGGCTGCCCAACTCGGGGGATCGGGCCTCCGTCTGTCCATCTGTCCGGCACGCTGGGGCTCCAGGAGAGGGGGCTGTGGCCAGGAGGCTGCACAGATATCGACCTCCTGCAGGTCAGGGACCAGAGAGGATGCAAACCCAGCAAGATCCAATGGTGGCTTGGAATCCACACCCTCTAGAAGGAAGATAGCTTTGAGGGAATGTCAAAAAGAACAGAAAATGCAGGGTCTGCCCCCTCCTTGGCCCCCTCGGACTCAAAAGTAAAGAGGATGCTGCAAAGGCTTTGCAGAGTCCTGCAGGTGACAAGGCCGGAGGAATTTTCCTACTGAATGCATCACCGCTTGGGTTTCCTGTTTCCAGCTAAAAACCCCAGGGCTGATGCTTCTTTGTGTCATTGCTTTGGGAGATTAAGAAAAACTCATCTTTGGACACCACTCTGTGAATACATACGCTGTGGATTATTCTGGATAAAATGACTGAATGTGTTTTGAAATGAAGCAGGAAGTGCCTGCAGGGTCACAAAGGCCATCACACTCCTTGGCAAGAAGCCTGGACCTTTCTGAGAGTCCCTGTAAAGGGATTATGTTAAAATTAGCATGTGAAAAAGTGCACTTGGATTACAAGACTATTGGCGTACGCGATTAAGTTCGCACACACTGCTTTGGTGGCCTGGGGTTTGCAGGTTCGGATCCCGGGCGCAGACCTACACACCACTCATCAAGCCATGCTGTGGCAGCGTCCCACATACAAAACGCAGGAAGATGGGCACAGATGTTAGCTCAGGGACAATCTCCCTCAAGCAAAAAGAGAAGGATTGGCAATGGCTGTTAGGGCCAATCTTCCTCACCAAAAAAAAAAGACTGTTTTCCTATAAATTAACCTTTTTCCACAATCTTTAATTACCTCCCTGCTAAGAAGCATGGAAAAGAGACTATTCCACAGGACAGAGGGTTTTGTGGTCTAAGGTGTATAGACCAGCAGAGCATGTTCAACAGTGAATTGCCACCTCCAGTGGCTCAGTATAAATATACCTTAAACCTGATCAGCCCCCACCTGCTGGTGACCCAGTGAGGCAAACCTCAGGTTCGGCTGGAAGTTCCTTATTCTTCCATTCAGCAAGGACTAGAAAGGCCTTTGTTAGAATTCTGCCTGCAGTTCCCTGAGTCCCCGTGGAACACTCTGTCGGTCTCCCACACTTCATTTTCCAACGTACCATTTGTTTAGCCCATAACCAGACACTAACGCTCAGCTCTCAGCGGCCCCTCGGCGTAGGCTGGTCCCGGGAGATGCCAACTGAATAAACCAGCAATCATTCTTGGTGACCTAAATACCCATCGTCTGTCCAGGGGTCACAAACACCATGCAAGGGATGCTGCTGGTGTCCCACACCTTCTGCGTGAGGAGAGTTATGGGGGCCGACGTAGCTAGCAGGCCAGGCCCTTGTCCTCTCTCTTCTCTCTACATCCTCCAAATGGAGGGGACTCCGCTCCTGTCCAGGGTCCAGCAGCAGCCCAGTTCCTCTGCTTTATCCTCCTCTGATCCATGACTCATTTAAACACCAGAGCCGGCATCTCCAGATGTGTCCACTGGAATGCTGAAGAAGCCCCAGCAGATCAGTGAGGCCACCATGTGGCCCAGTAGCCTGGCGGGTAAGTCAGCGCCCTCCTTGGGGGACACACGTGCCATTCTTCTCCCAGGAAGAAGGGGAGAGTTCCATGGGCGTTTGTTCCGGAGAGGCTGTCTATTGGAGAAGCAGGTAATCCCCAGACAGAAGCAGAAACAGCAGTCTCAAGGATCAGCATCAATGGGCTGGGGACCTGAACGGAACGATTTGGTGAAGCTGCACCATGACCGTTTGGCGAGCATTCTGGAAGAACACTACATTTCACACAGCGAGGGAGAGATGAGTCCACTCTTGAGTATCTTATAATCCCTCTAGGAGGCATCATGACTTCAGCCAGTCTTTGCTCTACTCCTAACATGTCAGCGCTAACTAATGATTTTGCAATGAATGGATGGCTTTTCTGGACCTCAGTGGGCAAAGTCCTAGTTCGATTAACCAGGTCAGAGCTGTGACTGTTGAGGGCCATGTCTCTTGACCGCCATGTTCTCAGCCGGGTCAGCTGCATTGGGGGATACCTGGGCAGATGCCTAGGGGGCCCACAAGAAACCTGGCCCAGTCTTGGTTGGGAGACAGGGCACAGGGGACCTGCCAGCGCTTGAAACTCGGTCTATTCGAATCCTTGACTTCACAGCAACCTAAGCTGATATAACAGAAATGGCAGGAAAAAGAAATCACTGCTCGGGGCTTGTCTGGAGGATCGGAGCGGGAGAGCGTCTAAGGACGAGGGAAGGTTCTGAAGAAAAGCTGTGACGTCGACCTCCAGCTGGTCTCAGTGCTTCTGGTGGTGCAGCTCAAGGGATGTGGCACTTTTATTCGGGAAGCAGTTCTGGGTCAAGAAAAACTCCTCTGTGTGAGGATGCAGGATGGAGCCCCCGGGGATCTGAGGAAAGTTTGAGTCAGAAGCGCAGAGTGAGGACGGGGAGGTGGGCGAAGGCGTGGAGAGAGGTGGGGTGACCATCAGGGGGAAATAGAATGACCCTGGTAGCAGAAATGCTGAGGGGACAGTAAGTAAAGCGATGCTAAACCAGCAGTTTGAAGTTGTTCTCTGCCCGGTGCTGGAGAAGTCTCCACATCTCTCTGAGCATCTGTTGCACGTCTCAGCTCTGTGTTAGGGATGCTTTGGGGCAAAGGAAACACCAATGTCCATATGTGACACAGAGGAACATGGGGCCTACTGGCCCAGGGGGACCCAGAACTGAGAAGTCCCTGGAAGCTGGAGTTTTGGTCATGGAAGCATCTAGAAGAACGGGAGCCTCCTTCTGCTCCCGAACAGCAGCCTCTTTTGCTCCTCCCTCCCATTGCCCCTAAAACACAGAAATCCTCAGAAACACTCAAAAGCACATTAGATTTCCCACAGCACAAAAGACTGTGGCTTTGGTCCAATTATTGGGTTTCTAAAGGAAACGGTAAGCCAGAGGACTGGGAGACACAAGGATGCCCACATACTTACCCTGCGTGGAACCAGCTCAGCCACAGACAGAGCAAGTCACAGATGTCAATCAGACTTGCTCCCAGGCCAGCCTGTGTGGCCGAGCCACGCTTTAGCTAGGCAACCGCAGAGCACGCTCCTTCTCCCTGAAGTCTTTAGGGCACACAGGGCTTTCTCTCCAGGTGCTCCAGGGGAGCCTGGGGAGGGAGCCATGTGGATCTCCCACACGCCAGCAGAGCCTTCCCCATCCAACCCTGTCGGGACTTCTCAAACCGTGGCTCAGGCACAGGTCACAATGCTGGCGATCAGCTCAAGGTGAGAGAAAAGTAAATGGGTCTTCCATCTTCTATGCAATCAGCGCTATGACTTAAAGATAAATATCCTCGATGATTTGCTAGCCGTCACTTTGTTTCTAGGTGATGAAATGATCCACAGACTCAAGATGTAGGATGATCATTCTCCTTCAACAACACATTTAGTCAAAAGCTGCCAAGGCCTTCCAAAGTTGTTTAGAACAAGGAAAGTTCTTAAGAATTTCTTTTTATTCGATACTCTGGAAATATGGGTTTGATGAACAAAATACTTAGTGATCATTCAAAAAAATCTCATTGGCTGATAACAAGTTCAGCATCTTTGGGAGTTTTTGTCTGAGGAGTTGCTCCAGGTCAAGACGGAATGAGGGGTGCGGCAGGCTGGCAGTGCCCGCCCACTGTCCTTCCGTTCCACTCACGATGACCAAATCCGGAGAATTTCCGTCTTCTTTGGCTGCAATCTAAACCCAGCAAGGATTTGTGTCAGTCAGCACCAAACTCACAATTGGAGTGTGTTCGCTCAGCCACTTCCAGGGGCTCGAGGACAAAAGAGCCTTGTTTCTTGTTTGGCCCGGAGGTCAAGGTCCACCGTGGTTGGCGTGTGGGTTTTCCCCTCTCGGATAACTTTCCTGTGAAAGTTTCTCCAGTGCCCGGTACTGTGTCCTCGCTCCAGGCAGAAGCCGGTCATCGTCGTGGGCAGGGACATCTGTTGCTATGGTTACATACACAGAAGAGCATCCCCAGTTCTCCTACCGGCCATGCATTCCACCCAGCATCAAAGAGCCCCTCTGGTCTTCAGCCCCGACTCCCGTCGCCAAGAAACAGCTTCCTGGGGCAGATCCTCGCTGGGGCCCCATCAGTGTGCTCCTGAGGGAGGGGCTCCTGTTAACAGGAGCTCTACAGGATGCTTCTGACCAGGGAAAACCAAAATGATGTGTTACTGTGCTAAGGGGACACCGTGAAATGCTTTTGCCCCCAATGAAACACACAAGAATCCACATCGTCCTTTCATCTTTAGAGGGTGTCCATCCACGCAAACTCACTTGAGTTGGAAGTGTAAATTTGGTCTTCAGTCTTTGATGCAGTGTGAAGAATTCATGGTTGACAACTGAGTATGCACGCGTGGCACCTACTGAGGGAGAAGGGAGGACACCACCAACCATGTAGAGTGTGTGAGAAAACCGGGAGAGAGACACCCAGGAGCCCAGGCTGGGGGACCAGAGCCCCGCTGGGTCGGTCGGTTGAGCATCCCGTTCTGTTTGGTTTTTCCACCAGTCTAAGTCCCACCACCCCCAGGCACATTCCTCTCTGAGTAAAGATCAATTCTCACGGCCAATGAGAGCAGGGCAAAGTTCAAGATGTGTGTGCTGAGTCACACCCCGCTTCAACCCCAAACTCGACTAGCTGCCCCCTCTGTTTGAGTGTACCATGCTGCTGTTGGAACGTCACGGTCAGCAACGTCCACGCTCTTATCTTTGGAATAAACATGTCTTGTTTGGGGCTCTCAAGAACGTGTCTATCCATCTTCAGGAGTGTTCTGATGGGAAGTGACCCACACCCAGCAAAAGCAGAAACACCTGAAAAACAGTACTTTGACAATCTTAAAAAGGAAAAGCAAACCCTTTACCCCCCTGGATGGGGTCAGCCGTGGCATAGAGATGGACTGCAGCGTTGTTTTCAGGGAATGTGTGCCCGCCTGATGAAGGGCAGTGGGATGAACGTCAGCGATAAGGATGGAGTGGTTCATCGTGCTCCTCGGTGAGACCTCAAGGACAGCACATGGAAACCACTACGATTTCGTTCTACCAGCCGGGGAAGTTTCTCCGTGCTCTCTGCCCGAATCGTAAAGCTTAGCACCAGTGCAGAGTCCAGGAGGATGGGGAAAGGGCTCGAAGTCATGGCGTGGCCTTGACCCGCCCCTCTCCATGGCCATTATCATCCCTGTCCGTCATCTGCCAATCAACCCTGGACACGTGACAACACTCACATTATGATTCTGAGAAATTGTCTCTTTGATTGTTTGACTTTTCGATGTGTTATGGCTTGTCTCTTAAACTGGATTTTAACTTTCCTGAGGAGACTTTGCTTCATGTTTCCCTCTGTCTTCCCCTCTCCCAGGCTGTACCTGGCAGCATACCGGGTGCTCAGTAACTTTCTCTGTTAACTTTCTGGCTTTTCCCATCACCATCACGTTTTCCTGAAGGGCACACTTCCCCAACGCTCCTGACCTTAGGGATAAATTCCATCTTGTGTTTCTCTCTGACCACGATTTCTTCCTCACTGCCTTCTCGAGAGGATAAGGTAGGGAAGAAGTGGCAACGGGCTTCGTGGGTGCCCCAGGAGCTCCTGGAAACGAGAGAATCTCCTCTCCTTTCCTCTGAAGTAGTAACGTCAGAGGTGGATCCATTCTCCAATCTGAGCTCGAGAAAGAGTGAGAGGCTCAAGCAATCACCACGATTATTTAAGTCTTGCCTCCTGGAAAGAATCTTGCTTTCTTGATGGCAGAAACCATGTCTTAGAGGCCACGGCCAGCACTGGGGCTAATAAGTACACATGCGTTGCTCAGCAAGCCCCTAATGCCCATCTTTGCCACTGGACTAAGACATGTCTCCAGGAAGGTTTGGATGAGGTGAGAGTCAAGACAGGATGGCAGAGAAGGCCATAGGAAGCAAGCAGGGTGCCCCCCAGCATCTGTCCCACACGGGGGACCAGGAAGGGCCAGCAGCCTCGCAGAGGTGCCTTCCCGCCTCATCTCCACAGCCTGTGCCCTGTGGCTTTGGCAGAAGGACCATTTGATGTGACACGGAAAAGAGGCATTCTCCACACAGCTTCACTTCATTTATTTTCAAGAGCAGGAAAAACGTCACTCACTGGTCTGGGAAATAACTAATGTAGTCATGTGTGTGCACTCGTGATTGTGTGTATTCAAGTGCATGCACACACGAACGTGAATTGATGTGCACACAGGTGGATGCACGTGTCTGTGCATGCAAGTGTGCGTCCGTGAGACTGTGTGTGTGTGTGAGAGTGCGTGAGTGTGCGTGTGAGACCTGGAGGAACAGCTGTCCTTTGAATCTCCAGAAGGAGAGCAGACAATGGCCACCTCGAGCCACCATCTAACCCTGTGCTCGCTGCTCCTGGAGGAAGAGAAATGGAAAATGCATGCAGGCCCTGCTTGTTCTTAGCGTTTTGCTGCAGTTTGCTGGGTTTTACTGAAATCACTTCTTTTTTCAGTGGTGTGAGGTCTGGGTTTCGTGATGAAGCGTGAAGCAGTTTCTCTCTCCGCTGAGGGAGAGAGCCGCCTGGATGCTGCAGAACAGCGTGGCTCATGTGCTCGGCTGGAGAGCACACCCCTTGTGGCCCTGAGGCCACAGTGAGAGGTACTTGTTTCTCAGGGTCCAGAGAGGCTGTCAGTGAAGCCCACCGCCACCCTGCAGGATTTACTCAGAAAGTGAAAGGCAGATACTTCGGGCCGACTGCCAGCCAGGCTCCCCAAGCCTTCGTGGGTAAGAGCTCAGTTTCCAGAAAGAGAAAGAGGAACTGGGAAAAGCAACAGATGCAGGCATAAGGTCGTTGCTTTTTAGCGCTCGAACGATCAGGAAGATTTTGAGAAAATCAAGTCAGCAATCTGGAAATCGAGCTCAGAATGAAATGGCCCTGAGTGTCCTGGAGACACTGCCTCCCCCGAATTTCTGTTTCCAGCTGTTAGGGATGATGGGCTCTGGCCTAGAAGCCCGCTTCGCCGTGGGTGTGTTTTTGGTGCTGTTTTCTGTACTGAATCTCCGGGCACACGCCACGTAGATGCTCACATGGGGAGACCCCGAGGGAGCCCTCCACTCAGGACATGGGAGTTTCCAGGAGAAAGAGCCAGATGAATTTGCTCTGCTGAGGTCCATGCCCTCCGCATCGTCCTGCCTGTGTGGAGCCCACACCTCATCACGCGGTCCCTCACTGGAGCCTGGCATGTACCTATCCTTCCCGGCGTCCATGCAAAGAGGTGTGTCTCCATATCTGAGTACAAGAGTCTGTGTGGGTCCACAGCACATCTGAGCTGTGTACTGACTTCGAGTATGTCATGGTGGAGTTGGTCCCCACCTGGTGATGTCAGCAGACAAGACTTTGCTATCAGATGAGCGTGGGTCTCCTCTCCTGGCTTCTGCAGCCCTGCAGGAATGACTGGTTCCACCCCCAGAGTTGGGCTGCCCGGAGTTGGGCTGCCGTGAAATATACTTGTCTCTTACAGAGAAGGCAGGTTGCTCCCTGGCAGGTGCGCCGAGCTGCCTGTCTGGCCACACCTGCCCAGGTCACCTGTGGATGATGCTCGGTCCCCTCTCTTCCGGGCATTGTGCACCGTGATGGCTGAGCGCGTCCACTTACATCCACTTCACACGATGGAGCTCGGATGCTCCAATCACATCACAGCTGTTCCGGACAGAACCCTACGAACGAGGAAAGGCTTCAGGTGTTGTCATCAAGAAGCAGTGAGGTCCCGGGTGAGAGTGGGTGACCTGGGAGGTCACTGGAGAAAGCAGGGCTCTGTCAGAAGGTGACAGTCCTGCATCATTTGCTGTAAGATGCCAGTTACATAGCTGCCTAAAAGGAATGATGCAAGGACAGGTAGCATTCATAAAAGAAAAGTTAAGCTGTTTTCCACTTTTCTCGTGAACCGAGAATTATGGAGAAGATCGTCTATTCCGGAAGGACCTGTCCTCATTGGCCCAGGAGCCCCACAGAGCCCCTCCATCTCTCCGGGGATGGCCTCCCGCCAACCAGCCCCCTGAAGGCCTCTGGACCAGAGGTGGTGCCATTCTCACCTGGGGACCAGGTGCGGCCTGTGGCTCCATTGCTAATGGCAGTGATACAGGTGTCTCCGCACAGAGGAGGACGACAGCCCCTGCTAGTAAATTCACCGCACATACGAGAGGATTTTACACGTAATAAAGCCACATCTTGACATCCCACTTTCCTCTGCTCCAGGGAGACAGTGCTGTGCCCACACCCGAGCCAGCTGACTCCTCACAGCGGGGTGAGACAACAAGTTAGACAAGACCCCATGAGCTCAGGCCAGCGCTTCTGAGGGCCAGGGGCCCTTGCTCCCTCCACATCTAAGCGTGACGTGTCTCCTAAATCGTGACAGGCAGGCGGTATTGCCTTCTGATTTTGTGAGCAATGTACACAGAAATGGAGTCTGGGTTCTCCTGGCCACACTTCCCCTGGGGTCACCCAAGACCCGGCACAGTCCCCAGGAGGCCCGAGGGAGGGGGCGGAGCCCTCGCAGCGAGTGCCCCCAGCAGTGTGCGCTCATGTACGCCCCGCTCCTGACCCCACAGGCCAGTACCCGGGAGAAGTCACCAGCAGGCTCTGGGAGTTTTCTCTCTGTTAGTGGAATCGTGGGCTACCGTTTTGCCCAAGAACTTCAAGGATGTAGCCGTGGGATCCTCTATGGCCTCCATTTCTGCTGTCACCAGAGAGGGACGTTTTGGCAAACCTGGCTTTCATTGATCCCTTAACCACCCATCAGAGTTTCTGGGTCAATCAGTGAACAAGAGGCTTTATATAGGAAATCACTGCCTGTGATGTTTGAAGATGGTGATTTGTTCCATTTTCAATGAATTCTTTTGCCATCTGGCTCAGCAGAGAGAAGCAGCGACGAGGGGGCCTCTGGGCGCTCTGCTTCCTTGCTCACGCCCACCACGCTTCCTGATGCATCTTGTTAGGTGGTAAACGGCTTGTCAGCGCTGAGGCGGCACTGGCCTCCCAGCCTCTATTAGTGCCTCCTTTTCATTCAAGCCCACGTGCAGGGACCTGCCCACTGCTCACGGGAGACTGTAATAAAAACACACCATCTGCGCCAGCCAGGAATATATCTGAAGATCCAAAATAGACTTTCCGTGTTTGCAGTGTCGTGATGTGCTGTTGAAAAGCCCCGTGTGTACGCAGCCGCCTTCTCAGTTTAAATGAAGCATCCAACTGGAGCATCTGCACCTTCTTACGTTGAGTTTACGCCAACCTCTCTGAAGGTCAAAGCTCAGATTTCAAATGCCACACTGTACACTTGGCCGGAAATCATCTTGATGAGATTGATTCATATTCTTGTCCTTACAAAGAAACTAGTGTTGACTTATTCCAAATGTAAGATGTGGATACAGAGAGAGGCCATCCTCTTCACGTCTACTTACTGTCGCCTCTACATCTGAGTTTGTATATTTGTTTTTTAAGCTACATCATCTCCTTAGAATGGTCTTCTAACGTGAGGTCATCAAGTTGATTAGCTTAAAGCCACAAAGTGTTTTTTTTCCCTCCCCAAAGCCCCAACGCATAGTTGTATATCTTAGTTGTAAGTCATTCTAGTTCTTCTATATGGGACACCGCCACAGCATGGCTTGATGAGCAGTATATAGGTCCACACCCTGGATCTGAACCAGCGAATCTGGGGCCGCTGAAGTGGAGCATGTGACCTTAACCGCTCGGCCACGGAGCCGGCCCCCACAAAGTCTTTCCTGCAATGCTATCACCCTACTCCTTGGGAGACATGGAAAATGGTCATCTGCAAGTCTGTTTGCAGAAGTGAACAAGAGCGAACTGAGCAGAAACACTACATAGGAACTCACCAAGCACAGAACTGCCGTGGGGCCCAAATAACCCAGCCTTCCACCCTAGAGGGAAACTTGAAACCCAAGGAGAACCCCTGATGACACTCCCACAACAGGATTTAGGAGATCCAACAGAAAGCCCTAGAGGGAGGAATGCCAGGACTCAGCTCCCTCCTGCAAGAAATGCCCACAAAGTGCTGACTAAAAACACAGCTTCCAAAGGATGCTATCCAGCCCCTGGGTCATGATTTAAGGGGACAATTCGAATGTGGTCCAGGTGGATGGGAGCCAGTCACGGAGAATCAGCAATAACATTCTTGGGGGGTAAAGAGGCCAGAATAGAACTTCTCTATTCAAAGGTGAACGATAAGTGAAAATAATCCAGTAAGGAACCTATAGAATGTCCTTATCAGAAAAGGAAGGAAGGAGAAGGAGACAGAGAGAGAGGAACAAATGGACATTAAGAAAACATGTAGAACGCAGGAATACAAAGAAATCCAGGAAAGAGAAGACATTCTTAGATAAAACAGACACCTGGGCATAAGAAACAGAAGGTCTGCAAAGGAAAAGATCAACCAGCTGCAGACTTACCCTCGTAATAACGGATGCCTGGAGGCAAAGAGACGGTGAGGACAGAGAAATGAGGGAAAAAGACAAGATACGGCAATTTTGTCCCATGCCTGAGTGTCATTGACCAGTAAAAGGAACAGAATGACTTTATCAAATGCTAAACCTTGGGAATTACAGCATTCAAGAAATGTTCCTTAAAAATCTGCTTTCTTATAGAGTAGTCCCATGAAAGCAAAGAGCTCACGCTTTCCCCCCCTCTTCCCTTCTTCTCTCTTCTCCTTGATTTTCTTTAAAAATATTTATTCGTCCCCTCCCTTCCTTTCCGTTTTCTTTCCTGGGACAGCAGGACCGGTGGGCTCTCCAGAGCCAGAACCAAGAAGGTGGTCAGGGCGGATGAGAAGGCTGGAAGACGTGATGAAGCTCTCACCAGTGAAACACGCCCCACATCCCTGAGGGGAAACTTCCGCCCTCCCCACTGGAAGCCGTGTGTGGAAGGTGGCAGGGCGCCATCGTCCTGTTTCCTTAATGACTTCATGCAGAGCAGAGTTGCCTGTGATTCCGGGCGTTCACCTTGGATGGCTAACTGAGGTGTACACATGTTGTCTGGCGCTTTAAGCCCGAATAGTTTTGTTTAAGTAAGCTTTTGGTTTGGGTTTGGTTTGGGGGTTTTTTTGGTGAGGAAGATTGGCCCTGACCTAACATCTGTTGCCAATCTTCCTCTTTTTTGCTTGAGGAAGATTGTGGCTGAGCTAACATCTGTGCCAGTCTTCCTCTATTTTTTATGTGGGACGCTGCCACAGCACAACTTGATGAGAAATGTGTAGGTCCACTCCCAGGATCTGAACCTGTGAACCCCGGGCTGCCAACTCGGAGCGTGGGAACTTAACCACTATACCACCGGGCTGGCCCCAAGAGTAAGTTTTATGATTGATGTCTCTTTAAAAATGTCCTAGGGGCTGGCCCCATGGCAGGATAGTTAAGTCGGCATGCACTCTGCTTCGGTGGCCCAGGGTTTTGCCAGTTCCGATCCTGGGCGCAGACATGGCACTGCTCATCAGGCCACGCTGAGGCAGCGTCCCATATAGCACAACCAGAAGGATCTATAACTAGAATATACAACTATGTACTGGGGGGGCTTTGGGGAGAAGAGAAAAAAAAAAGATTGTAACAGATGTTAGCTCAAGTGCCAATCTTAAAGAAGAAAGAAAAAACAGGAGTAAAAATTTAAAAACAATAAGTAAAAACGTCCTACCCTGAGAGCAGTGTTTGTTGGTGAGCTCATTCTCCCTCCCCTCCAGGCACGTGGGCCTGTGGACAACAGAAGCTCAGCCCCACAGGCTGCTACAGTGGACCTGGACCAGAGCGAGCTCTTTGCTTCCTCTGAAGCCCGGCTGAACGCTGCCCGCCCTTCCTTTCTCTGAAGGGGCGGAGCAGGCAGGCTGCGTGGGGCTGGGAGAGGACACGTTCACTCCTGGGAGTGTGTCCAAAGAAATATTCACCCAAGTTCGCAAAGATTTATGTACAAGGATACTCACCGTAGCATTTTCATAATAGCAAAAGTTGGAAAATATCCACATGTCAATCAACAAACATTTGGTTCATAAATCACGGTAGAGACGTACAGCACAGGTAGTAAAAAGAATGAAATAGATCAGTAATTCTTGACGTGGAAAGATGTCTAAGACATATTATTAAGTAAGAAAAGTTACCAGAGTCATATGTATAACAGGATCCAATTTTTATGAGAATTAATTCGCACACTATCCTTGTTTCAGCTGAGGCAAAGAAAAACAAAACAGGAAGAACATTGGCCAGACGCCGATTGTGGTTCTTGGAATGGAATGTGGGCAGGCAGGGATGTTAAGGAAGTTTTTATTTTCCCATCTTTTCCTACTTCCTTATTGTTTAATTTTTTTCATTAGACTGTATTTATTGTACAGACAGGAAAAATAAGCAATAAAGAGAGGCTTTTTTAACGGAAAGTTATCTTTCTATGAGTTTTAAAATTGCTATTGTTCTTTGTAAGAAGAAGAGATTGATGTGACACCTGGGGCTGTATCTGGTCTGTTTATCTACCCAGAACCTTCAGGATCACTACTGTTACCCAACGAAACAGTGCCAAGTTCTTCCTTCTTTTTTTATTTTTCGGTCTTTTTTTGGGAGAGAGAGAGTGTAGGCTGGGAAAAACACATTTGGTGAAGGACTCCTTTGTGTTGGGAAAGCATTAGTTTTGAACATTCACTGAGGGGTATTTTTATTCACAGAATAGCACTCAGAAATCCAAAACTCATTTCATTTGTCACGGTATTCGCGTCCAAGTTATTTTTACTCTGATAGAGAAAACTAATGAGCTAATTTAAATACCTTCTTCACAACCTTCCCAATCCTTACACGACACCATCACGTCTTCTTAAAACGTTTGTGCAACACTTGAACAACAGGAGAATATTCACCTGGTTGTGTCAAATCAGGGTCAGGGGTTCATGACCACCAGTAAAACGGGCTCACCGAGGCGACGCCACTGGGCTGCCATCTTGAAACTGCTGGCTGCCGTCCTTCTTTCTGCGATACCGTCGCTGACGATGAGCCTCTGATCTCAGCTGTCGCCCCAAGTGTGAACAGTCTTATTCCTCCCATGGGGACGCTCCATCTTCTTTTTCTTTTTCTTTCTTCAGGATTTTAGAGACAGCCATTAATTTCTAGCAGGTTGAGGCACTGGGCACCTCCAATGCCCATGGCCCTTTCTATGGGATTCCTGACGTGGTCCTCCTGTGACACTGCCCCCATCACAGGGAGCTGAAAAGGGACCGCAGTGCAGTGCACGATAGCATTGCAAGTGACTTCAGAGTCACTATTTAATTTAATGCCTACTGTACCACCATACAATAACGACCATCTTCCCCTCTTTTCCAGGTGATGAAATTGAGATTTAAGGAGATGGCAAAGTTCCCAATGTCATGTGGCCAGTCCACACTGGGGTCAAAATTTGAACCCAGGCCATCCATTTCCACAGATTGGATTCTGAACCCCCAGGCTCCCATGTGTCCAGGAGATGGTTACGGGTGGCGAGCAGACTTGAAGAGGACTAGTGAAAACACACTGGCCCTGCTGGACAAGGACGTGCGTGCAGGACGGGCACTAACTGCCCGATTAGATCCTCTTGGAAGTTTGATGTGAGACATGCCAGGACACACCAGGCCACGGCAAGAGACTCGGAAAGGAAGGGACTGGACAGGCACCATGGCCGCAAGGAAGGAGAATGAGCAGGAGACAGAGCAATTGGAGTGAAAGCAGGAAGTCTGGGTGCTGTGAGGAAGGATGTGGGAGTCCAGGAGACACCAGAGCCCAGAGGGAGGAGCCGGGCTCTCTCGCAGGGACCGTCCTCGGAAATGCCACGTGGCTTGTCCAGCGGTGTGGAGGCGAGCCTGGTTACTGTCCTGTCTCCGCCTGCAGAAGCACCCTTAGCGAGGCCGGTCCACTGCCTGTGTGCTGGACAGGAACAGAGAGGAGAGAATTCACCCGTGGGCTGAGCATCTGAGGTCACCTGGCAGCATTTCCCTTCCAGGCGGCCTTGGCCCCTCACGTGCACATGGGGGCGCCTCTGCTTCCTGCTCCGATCCAGGGCCTGCCCTCTCTCAGCCCGGGGTCCTGCCCCTCTGCCCCTTCCACTGCGTGCACTGGGTCTGTCTGTGGTCCAGGCACACGGCAGGTGGCTGGGTGGATCCACTGAGACCCTGCTTTGCAGAAATCACACTTTTATGAGCCGTCTCCTGGCATAGAAGTGGGGAGACTGGAGGAGGTCCCCGACTCGGGTGCTGTCTGAATTCTCAAATCCAACTTTACCGAGCGCCCCATGCTTTGGGGCCATGAGCATCAATAATGGAGCTGACTCTTCAGTTGCTGTCTGGTCCTTTTCTCTCGTCTCCCCGAATTAGACCACGGAGGTGGAAGTGTGAGTGATCTGTCCCCCAGCTCCATCCACAGGGACGGCTTCTCCCCTGCTGACAGAACCACTCTTTTGTCCCGTTTCTGTCCCTCCCCCACATAACCTCATCCTCCTGGGGTCTCCTCCTAGCTATAGAGAGGGCCTGCTCAGCCTGGGCTGCTGTCTCCAGCCTCGGGTGCATCAGAAACACCTGGAGGGGGGCTGAGCCCGTGGCCGAGTGGTCAAGTTCTCGCGCTCCGCTGCAGGCGGCCCAGTATTTCGTTAGTTTGAATCCTGGGCGTGGACATGGCACTGCTCATCTAAACCACGCTGAGGCAGTGTCCCACATGCCACAACTAGAAGGACCCACAACAAAGAATATACCACTATGTACCGGGAGCTTTGGGGAGAAAAAGGAAAAAAATAAAGTCTTTAAAAAAAAAAGAAAAAAGAAAGAAACACCTGGAGGCTTGGATCAGCATGGACTCCAGGCCCCGCCCCAGGGTTTCAGACTCAGGACCACTGACCGGCCACTGGGCACAAGGCAGGTGCCTCCCTGGGACAGTTTAGGTCCTGCGGTGAGGACATCCCATCAGACTGAAAAGAAGGGTTTCCACTCTCGGTGGCTGGGGCGAGGTCCTCTCGCGTGGCTGGTGTGAACGGGGACACTCCCCACCCCTGGCTCAGGATGAAGAGCGCCCAACAACCTTGTTAGGCCACTGAGTCATCCATCCTCCGTCGGTGCCCACCCTCCACTTCCCGCTTCCTGGTGTGTGAGGTCACCCATTTCCTTTTTCTTTTGAAGCCAATTTGAGTCACAGTTTCTGTTTCTTGTGGCTGAAAGCACCACCTATTTCCTTTCATGGCTAAAATCCATTCCCCTGGAGTCCTGGAACCATAATGTCAAGTACCTGCGCTCCAGCCCGCCGAGGCGACAGGGAGGGACTGCACGGCCTCCCCCGACCTTCCCGGCGGAGGAGGAGACCCCAGACCTGGGGGCTGTTGCCCCCGGGCTCTGCATCACCCAGGGATGGCAAACCAGTGCACGTCAGCTCAGACCCCGGGGCTTTGTCTTCAAATGTCTTTCCTAAGGACTATTAGCACAATGAAATATCATTTCTTAGATTTAAAATATCAAGTCTATGATTTTGGCTCCATGGGCAGTGAGGTTAGGAGCCCTAAAGAAGGGTTTGTGAAAAGCTATACGAACACATCTCGCCTAACCGTATGAAGATCCTCAGACTGTGATCAAGTAACAGTCAAAATGCTGGCAGCACTCAGGAGAAAACAATTTACACACAAGGGAATACAAATTAAGATCGGCTCAGACGTCCGCCACACACAGCAGGAGAGGCCGGTGAAAGGAAGGAGCATTTAAAGAGCTTTAGGAGGAGAAAAGTGGTCCTCAAACCTCCAAACCAGTCAAATTTTGATTCCTGTGGAAAGACGGGCTTGTACATTTACAATGATATTCCTGTCCTTTGATCCAAAAGGAGAATTTAGTTAAAAGCAACAGGAATCATGGGAAACCCAAAAGCACCAACAATGTATGCTCCTTCCTGGAAAAATTTACTTGGAAATACATTTCGGCCAACGGAGAGAGAAGCAAAAATTAGCTCAAGAGTGTAAAGTCCTACTATGGTGACACTGATCAAGGCCACCGAGACCAGTTAAAATCAAACAAAAAACATCCAAATCTGGTTGTTATACCAAGTTCCAAAAAATCCACAGAATAAAACATAGTTCTCAACCCTTCTTATTTTTTTCCATTGCTATCATTTTAGCCATATTTTCTTACCTCATATAGCATCATTATCTTATTTTCTTTCCTTAAATTGACTCACTTTTTCACTTAAAAAGCTAACATATCCTTTTTCTTAAGCAAAATACCTGCCGAGTCATGGGTCTGCAGTAGTTTCTTTCTCCTATTACACAATTAACATAACTACTAAAATAAAAGTATTCATACACGTATATCTAAAGTCCTTTCCTAAAAATACCAATGATATATATTCCACACCTGGGAAACACTTATCTAGCACTAAATAAATAATATTTGATAAGCTTCATCTATTTTCTTTGTATTTGTCATAGATCAAAAAGTATAGATGGTTTTAGCAATGTGTGGCTCTTGAAATGTGAGGGTTTTCTTTTTTTTTTTTTTTTTTGGTGAGGAAGATTGGCCCTGCGCTAACATCTGTGCCAATCTTCCTCTATTTTGTATGTGAGATGCCGCCACAGCATGGCTTGATGAGCGATGTGTAGGTCCCATGAACCCCAGACTCTGAAGTGGAGCATGCTGAACTTAACCACTGTGCCACCAGGCCCGCCCTGAAATATGAGGTTTTAAAAGCAGAGCCCACGATCCACCGAGAAGCAGGGCACACTGTAAAGTACACACAAACACGGCAGGGCACGCAAACTCCCACTGAAATGCAAAGAGCCAGAACCTCACCAGCTTCTTTCTGTTGCCTCCTGGAACCCACATTTCTATACCCAAAGACGAAATATTGGTATTTAAAAGCTCAAACACTAGGGGCTGCCCCATGATGGAGTGGTTAAGTTCACACACTCCACTCTGGAGGCCAGGGTTTCACCAGTTTGGATCCTGGGTGTGGACCTACACACCACTCATCCAGCCAGCTGTGGAGGCGTCCCACATAGAACCAGAAGGACCTGCAACTAGAATATACAACTGTGCACTGGGGCTTTGGGGAGGGAAAAAAAACAGAAGAAGATTAGCAACAGATGTTAGCTCAGGGCCAATCTTCCTCACCAAAAAAAAAAAACCTCAAACACTAAAGTTTGAGAATTATAAAGTGTGCATAAACCATACTTCCTAACTAAAGAGCTTATTTCTCACAGTACGCATCTTTTTTTCTTCTTCGTGATAGCATGTGACATCCCTTTATTCTGTCATGTCAATATAACCCTTGTAAATGGACTATATTTTCTTTGCTTTTACTGTTTTTGGTGTTTGGGAAGATCATCCTTTATTACACTGCTTTAAATTATACTAGTGAGTATGTGGTCCTAGGGCCGCCCACAGGGTGTCCGTGGTCAATGATGGAGGAAGGTTCCCCTTCAGGGTCAGGGCACAGGGCAGTGGTGTGGATGGCAGATCCCGGCTCACTGCCGGCCTGGGCCCAGCGGGTGTGGACCGGGCTGGGACATCAACGTGTGGAGACTGACACTGTGCTCGGGCCTTGGACTCCATCATGGCCCCTTGCTGGCATCTCTGGAGACAAATTTCAGGAGGCTGTGACCCCGGGAGAGTGAGCCCATCATGCTAGAAAGAGTGTCAGCTCAGGGAGTGGCTGGAGGGAAGAGAGGATGCGTGCGTGTGTGAGTGTGTGTGAGAGAGTGTGAGGCCATGAGAGTGTGCATGAGGGTGTGTGTCACTGAGAGGCCAGGGCCCAGGGCCGGGGATGGAGCACTGACAGGAGAGCGGCTCCCCTGCTCTGACCAAGCCAGCCCTCTCCGGCTCAGGCTCCCACCCACGTGTCCTCGACAGCATTGTGGCCTCCGTCCTCGGGGGATTTGGTTCAGGCGCCCCGTCTCCCACATGCCCGCATGCCCAGGTAAGGCCGCCTGTGAAAGGCCATCGCAGCCCCTTCTCAGATGCGGCTCCCGGGGGCCTCGGGCCTCCTCAGCAGAAGATCCTGAGGCGCCGTTTGCTGGGGCTCCCTGGAGACTCTTTCCGGGCCCCCGAGAAGCATCTGGAGGTGAGAGGGCCCATTTGTCTTCCTCTGGTCATCGCCAGACACGGAGAGGTCCAGAGCTGCCACAGTCACTTCAGGACAGCCTGTGGCTGAAGGACAACGTGGTGACCTGGAGAGACCCCAGGAGAGGGGAGCCCCCGAGCCAGGCCAGTTGCAGCCCACCCTTCCCGGGCCGGACAGTCAGCATCTGCGCCAAGACGGTTTCCAACTCTCTCCTTGCTCTTGAAAGGAGACTTCAGGAAACTTCCAGAAGCTTCTAGAAGAGCCAGAAAGTTCCTCGTCACTTCCCATTTCTCACTTTGTGGATCAAATGTCGCCTGCTCAGAGGGGCTCTTTTGGACCCTTCACCCTTGCCTGTGTTCCCTTTAAGGGCCTCCTTCTTGACTTGTAGGACAAGCTGCCCTGCGGTCACCTCCCCCTGGGGGCCGTCCTCCTCTGGCCCCAGCCCTCGCTGTACATACCTGCCCACATCCCCTCACCTCCAGATGGTGGAGAAAACTCCTCACGGGACAGCACGCCCATCGGGTGCTCACCTCACACCCAGGGTGCAGTTGGTCCACAGTAGATCCTCATGACGTGAGGAGACAAAGGGGCAAATAGAAATTAATTTCAAGGTGTAGAGTTAAAAGTCTCAGTTTGGTACCAAAGTTGGGTGGACAATTTAATTGGGAGCTTCCTAGCTGCCCAAGCAAAAAGAAATACAAAATTGGTCAGAACAACAATCATTAGTTATAAGATTTTTGCTCAAATTTGCTCTAAACACACTCACAAGAAGCTATCCAGAGAATAGTGTCCTCTGCACGGTAGGCTTCAGGGCGATTTTCTCCGCTTTGTACATTTTTATACTTTCTAAATACTCTATGAGCTTGTCTATCGACACTATTGTTTTCATGTCGGTCATCTATTGCCCCAGTGACAACCACAAGAAGTAACCACAAAACCCCAGCTACTGAGACAAGAGTGTGCATCACTCATGAATCTGGTGTTGTCAGGGCAGTTCCAGGATCTGGGCCCCGGGACGTGCGTGTTTCCATGTTAGTTGTGTCAGCTCAGTGGCCTCGCTGAGCCTTGCTGAGCCCTCGCCCCTGTGCAAACCAGCTGCCCGCATGGCTTGGCTCCACAGGGTCTCTCGGGCCCCAGCAGGCGTGCTCCCGTCGCGGGGCCAGGGTTCAGAGGGAGAGTGCAAGTGCACGGGACCCCTGAGGCTCAGGCTCAGAAAGGCGCCCACGTTCCACAGCCAAAGCAAATCAGAGACCACCTGGGGTCAGGAACAAGGAAGGACATCCCTGTGGATGAGCTGATGAGAGGAACTGCAGCCATGCTGCCGAGAGCGTGGAGGCGGCAGGGAGAGGCCCGGGAGCCAGGTCTGTGTCAGTCTACAGCAGAGACCCCACTGCCGCTCCCAACAGCCATAGCCACTGAGCCCCGACAACCCACGTTTGCTGCCTCAGTTTCCAGCACGGCTGGGTGTGGTCACGTGGCCCAGCTCTGCCCAAAAGAGACCGAGGAGAAGGGCCCTAGGGGCCGGTGAGGTTCTGGGAGTTACTGTTTCTCCCTGACAAAGAGAGAGGCAGAGAGAGAAGCATAGCAAGAAGGCTGTCCCCGAGCCCGCAGTGCTCTCCCTGCATCTGGCCTTGGCTGGGGCCCCATGGCGCTGTGATGCCCGGATCCAGGAGTGGCTGCGCCCTGGAGGAGTCTGGAGAACGGCCCCTGGAGCTCCTTCCTCAGGACTTGCAGAGTAGGAGATAAACGCCTGCTGGTTTAACCCACTGTGAGTCAGACTTGCCGTCACTGGGTGCCCAGCGCATGCTACATGACTCAGCCTTCCTACCTTTACATCCAGGGGAAAAAATTAAAGAATAAAGCATTTAGAAGCAAAATAAATGTCACCAATCATATAAAGGTGGAAAAGTTTCTAAATTATCACAACAAAATGCAGAATTTGCTTGGCAGCTTAAAATTTCACGCCCAGCCTCAAAGACCACCATAATAACCCGAACTGTACAATTGATTGAGGAGTCGTTCTGATTATCTCATTTTTTTAATTTGTTTTCTTTTTTTGGTAAAGAAGATTGGCCCTGAGCTAACATCTGTGCCCATCTTCCTCTATTTGTATGTGGGAGGCCACCACAGCACGGCGTGATGAACGGTGTGTAGGTCTGCACCCAGGATCCGAAACTGTGAACCCCAGGCTGCCGAAGCACAAGAACTTAACCACTAGGCCACCAGGCCAGCCTCCCATTTTTAAAAATCTGTAGAAAGTTACTTTGTATTGTGCACCTGCTCACATACAGCTCCTTGTCAATGGAATTCTATGTAAACTGAAGGGGGGGCACAGGCTGTGACACCATCAGGGAGGCAGAGCAAAGGGGGGTCTGTGTTTAGATCCTGAGCGTTATGGCCATCTGTCTTTGTCTCACATCAAAAAAAGAACAAAATGACTCTCTGGACCCAGAGCTAGCATTCTTCCTTCAGGTCACCTTTCTTTACACATACAAGGTGATCAAGAGCCGCAGGGAGCAAGGAGGGAGGGTGTTGCTGACGAGAGGCCCCGAGAATCCGGTCACCTGGGGAGTTCTGGGACAGTCCCTCACTGATGAGGGGGCACCACCACGCGAGCCTCGCACAGCTGGGGACTGCAACCACGTAAACTCGGTTGTGTTTTAAAGACCATTAGGCCAGGCTGAGAAGCCATCACTAGAGTGTCACGCTCTGAGAGCTGTGGCATCTTGCTAAATTAGGACGTCAGAATGCACCACAGCACAAAGGAAACTACCAGAGTGCTGTGGGGCACGGCGGGTGACACCCAGGCATGCTCCCAGTGACGTTCGTGTCACACTTCATGAGGGCGATGGGACCCAAGCAGGCCTGGTGTGCTCACCCCCAGAAGGAAAGGTGAAGGAGGGTTCCTGTGCTGGCCTTGGTCAAAGCGGCCTGTTTTCACAAAGGAGATGAGATGGATGGAGTCGGGTCGTGTTGGCCTCCTTCTGCAGCACTGACCCAGGAGGACAGCTTGGCTTTGGGCTGGCACCAGGGCCACCGAGCCTCCCCCGTGAGCGCCTCAGCAAATTGGCAAGGACACAAGTTCAGCACCAGAACTCCCCAAAAACAACCCAAATCTGAAACATCTGTGTGTTTACCGAGGATGCATGTCGGGCCCGAGCAGGTTCAGGGCATCTTCTGGAAATCTTCCTGCATCCCAGAAGATGCTACCCGAATGGCTATAGGAGCATCCCAGAGCCAACCCAGGCTTTCTGCCCCGCTCCACCCCACCCCCACCCGCACCCCACTCCCGGGAGAGCACGGCACAGCTGGCAGCCGAGCCTTCTATCCAGATGACGCCTCCCTGGGCCAGCTCCTCAGGGAGCGCATGCTCAGCTTCCTTTTGATGATTCTTTCCTTCCAGATTATGAGGTCTGCACTTTTTCCTGGGCACTTTTTGTGGCCCCGCTCCAGGAACAGATTAAGCAAAAGAGCATTTGGCACCTGCCCAGTGGCCGCTGAATGGCCTACGCTTTTTCTACTGTCCCGTGGGGGCAGATTGGGGAGGGGCGCGGGCATTTATCCGATGTGTCTAGAGAGCTCTTCCAGCCCGTGCCAGCCAGCCCGACTTTTGTGTTAAGACTTGGAAAGGGAGAGAGAGAGATGGAAAAGGGGGAAAGGGGAAGTGGAATAATTTACATAATGGATACAGCTCTAAAGCCATGGAGCTAGGATGACACACAGGTCAGTCTGACCCCAAAGCCAGAGCTTTTTGAATCAATGAGAGAATAGAGTTATTAACATCAATAACTCCAATTTTCTAAACTGCAAATAGAGAAAACTGTTCAGATACCCTAGGGCCTATGAATTCCCTCACTCATTCATTCATTCACTCCATGTTTGGGGAACATCCCTCTGCTGCATTCTGTGCTGAAGGGACATAATCCTGAATGACACCGTGCCCTCCTTGGTTTAAAAGCTTAGGAGCTAATTGAGAATAAGGCTATGAGTTGTCCTCGGTTGTCCTTGACTTTAAGTGAGTTCCACACCCCCAGAAGGTTATGCAGCTCCTGGTGGGGTCAGCATGTGGCCTCAATGTCAAGAGCATCCTACTCCTCTGGTGGTAGAGGCCTCATTCTGACTTCCTTCCCTGTTTGTCTGGATTTGGATTCACAACCTTCCTCTGAGAACTTGAGGCCATCTGTTTATCTTTTATATATTCCTAAAATGCTTTGGCTTCAACACGTGGCTGTGGAGTTTGAACCTCATACCAACCTGGATTCAGCTCCTGCCTGCCTTAGCCACTGTGATCAACATGTCCTTCTTGTTACTGTTCCAATTTCTCCCTTGCTCTCCAAATCTTGTCATCCTGCCTTTTCTATCGCTGATGTTAGAATAGAATAGAATAAAATACCGCTGTGGTAGATTCCATCTTACAAAGATGGCCATGGCAATCGCTCCCATCTCGTGCCGTGACTTGACTCCTTTGCCATCACCAGGTGGAATCCAGGCCCCCTCCCCTTGTGCCTGTCTTGACCAACAGAGTGTGGTGGATGGACATTGTGACTTTAGAGGCTAGATCATAAAAGGAAATAGAGCTTGGGCCTGGCTGTCTTCTGGGAACCCAGAGGCCATGCTCTGAGGACCCCAGGATGTAGAGGGGCCAGCTCTGCCACCAGCCCGGCTGAGGTTCCAGCCAACAGCAGCATCAGAGGCCGGACAGGTGAGCGAAGGCCTCAAGATGCCTCTGCACAAGCTGCCGTTTGACCATGACTACAGAAGACAGCTCCGCCTCCCTTCTCTAAGCAAAAACCACCTACTTAATCTCAGAATCGCAAGAGATGTTAACAACAGAAGGTTAACCACACTACTAATGGACACTCATGATCATGAGAGGTACTAACCATAAATGAGTGTTTTTTTCCAAGTAAAAAAAAGACAGATGTCTGTAAAAAAAAAAAGCCCAGTATCATAAACGCAAGACAGGATGGGAAGTGCCAGCCACGTGGTGCCGAGGTGATGACAATGTTGACCCATCAGAAAATTGGGATACAGGGCCCCACCCAGAGTCCTTTTTCTTTTTCTTTTTTTTTTTTTTTGACGAAGATTAGCCCTGAGCTAACTATTGCCAGTCCTCCTCTTTTTGCCGAGGAAGACTGGCCCTGAGCTAACATCCATGCCCATCTTCCTCTGCTTTATATGTGGGACTCCTCCCACAGCATGGCTTTTGCTAAGTGGTGCCATGTCCTCACCCAGGATCAGAACCGGCGAACCCCAGGCCACAGAAGCGGAACGTGCGCACTTAACTGCTGCACCACCGGGCTGGCCCCCAGATTCCTTCTTCTGATGTGAGAGTTTATCAACATGAAAAGTCTTTTAAAGGTATAAAAATGGCTCATGCATTTTATACACTTGAGGACTTGCCTTCCTCGAAGACAATGAGGTGTGAGACGAGACTGGCCTGGTGGGGAAGGTTCTGGGAGGTGACAGTAGGGAGGAGCAGAGCCGAGCTTGGTGTAGGGGCTGGGGGTCGGGTCTGACAGGTTTGAGGAGGGCGGGGACCCCAAGACGCGACCATGTCCCGTTCCTCCCCATATTCCAACCTGTGAGCATGGTCTCGGGCACCCGGAAACTGTTTCTTTATTTTTTAAGTAAAGATATTAAACATGCAAGATGAGACTAGGGTGGCACCTTCTTGGGCCAATGAGATGCAATGACACACGGAGTAGATTTAAAGATCCAACCAGACACGTACGACAGAACCGTTCCTTTACGTATTTGTCCTAAATAAAGGCATTCTCTTGAGACAAGTACTTGAACTCTCCTGAGAGGCTAGCTCAGAAATAGTTCACGACTACTTTTTTATATGTGATGAGCTTTACTTTCAAAAAGAGTGTGACCTTTGGATTAAAGGGGAAAGAAACTCTGAACCAGCCCATAGGTTACCCCACAACTTGGCCAAGAGGCCATCAAGAGCCGAACTGGACAGTAGCTTCCCCAGCATTTCAGAAAGGCTGCTCCTGAGGGAACAGGTGGGGCTGGTGCCCCCAAGAAGGTCCCTCCTGATGGGGCTCTCTTGTGCCAACATGACGGGGCTGAAGGGGCTCGTCCCTGGTTCCACCGTGTGCCAGGCACAATACTAAGTACGTACTTTCTCTCCACACCCCACCCAAATCTCTCACCACCTCTACTAACCCATCAGATGCACCACTGCAGGTGTGGCGGAAGAGAGGGAGGAATTATGGTTAAGAAGACAAGGAAGAAGATGACCAGAAACGTCCAGGGCAATGTCATGCTCCAAAGAAATTCTTCTCTGCACCTGCAGCAAACCAGCCCTGCCTGTCATTCCGGTACCATCATGGATGGCTTATGGCTCTTAAATACCTCATCTGTCTCCTCGATGACGGAAGCTTCACAGAGAGAGAGAGCACGCCATTGCCTCGTTCCAGTTTCGATCCTATTTCTGGAGGTTCCGTCCAGCTGGAATAACACACATGCACGCTGAAGATTGCTTTCAGGGCCAGCTTTTCATGAATAATGATTAGCATCAATGGGAAGGAATTTGCTCCCCCGTCCCTAAGGCCCCTTCCCTTCCAGGGTGGATGATTATCCCAGGTTCTTTCAGTCGCAGTTCTTCTAAAGCTCAGACTTTCCTCAGGACGTTTGTCACCAATTGGGACTGGGTTTCAGCATGCGCCAGCCGGGATGTGGCAGGAGCAGAGCCACCTCGAGAAGATTCAAGATCAACTCTTTCCCTGCGTTTCAAGGAAAAGCTATTAAAGCCACTCCTGGAGGAAATGAAGTCCTCACCATTTGGAATTTGCATAAAACCAAGGAAGAAAAGTAGAATTCCAGAAAGTTGGTCGTAAATCTGAGTATAATGGCAGATTTCAGGGGATTTGCTATTGTTCTGAACTTTTATGATTGCCAACAGGATGGCATTATTAGATACTAGAAAAGAATCCACACGGTACAACCAAAATTCTGCAGAAATGTCAGGTTTCAATGTGCAAGTTGAATGACAGGCACAATAACAAGTCTTGATAATCGAAATTTCTCAGTGAAAGATAGAATACTAAATCTGATGGATCATTTTCAAAATTAAACTTTGTAAGCATTTCATTTTTCCTTTTTCTCCCCAAAGCCCCCCGGTACATAGTTGTATATTTTTAGTTGTGGGTCCTTGTAGTTGTGGCATGTGGGACGCCACCTCAGCATGGCTTGATGAGCGGTGCCATGTCTACACCCAGGATCCAAACCGGCGAAATCCTGGGCCACCCAAGCGGAGCATACAAACTTAA
This sequence comes from Equus quagga, assembly GCF_021613505.1. Lineage (NCBI taxonomy): Eukaryota > Metazoa > Chordata > Mammalia > Perissodactyla > Equidae > Equus > Equus quagga. The sequence continues at coordinate 2,496,850 of NC_060274.1, read as the reverse complement.
CCACTCAGCCACGGGGTCAGCCCCAAAAATTAAACTTTTTAAATTCACACCTATGCCATTGGTGGGCCCCTCTTGGGTCGCCTAAATGCAGTCTGTTAATCGAAGTTCAGAAAAAAACCAGGAAGTGAAAGGTAACATGGTGCGAAATTATCTGACTATCTCATGCTGACTTTTTGCAGTTGCAGACTGCGTGGCGGAGAACAGATGGGACATTTTGGGTATTGGGGAGGGGCTGGTAAAGGTCTGGCCCCACACTGGCCTCTCAAGCAAGTGACATAATTACTCTGCCCTCTTGTCTGCTGGCGGTGTGAGGCTGGGCAGATGAAGTGTGAGTGGGCGCATTTCCCCTCTGGGGTGGGTGGAGGGTGTGGTTACTGAATACACTTTCTTCTTTATTTCTTCTTAACTCACTATTTATAAACCTTTTTACTTCGAGTTATTTCCCCAGCCTGGATGACTCCTTACTGCATGCGGTAGATACGGCCTGAAGCTCCACTTTCATTTCAGCCAACAAGCATAGTCCCCTTGTGATGGCAGGCAGGTCATCAGGATCATTTGGGGCAGAATTCTCCCATTTTAGAGGCGAGAGGCCCGAATTGCAGAGCCACCCTATAAATGGCAAACTCAGGATTGGAGTCCAAGTCTTTTTTTCTGTAAATCCACAGCTTTTTCCATTATAACTCACTAACTGAATTCACATGAACGTGTTCGTTTGGTGCATGTTTACGGTCTACCGTGCGCCGGGCACAGCTGTGAACACAAGAGAATAAGACCCCTCCCCTCATGGAGTTTACCCCCCAGCAAGAGAGATGGATGAGGAGTGTGAAATAAGCCCAGATGTAGGACGTGGACCGTGACGAGGTCCATCAAGCTGGCTGGCGAGCGGGGAGGCGGAAGGGCTGCAATTTTAGATAAAGTGGCCAGGCAGGGCCCTCTGCAAAGCGACCACTGAGCAAGGACTTGAAAGTGAGAGAAACAGCTCGGGGATCTGCGGGGAGGAGCCTGCGTAGCTGGTCCGTGTGCAGAGAAGGAGTAAGGCAGGTGCAGCGGAAGGCCTGAGGGAGCCAGACAGGCATCAGTCCGCTGGCTTTCACTCTGAAAGGACTGGGGAGCCGTTGCAAGGACGCCCGGCTGCTTTGTGGAAGATAAACTCGAGGGAGCCCTGGCCTTACGCAGAAAGACTGATAGAGGCGAGAACATGATGGTGGGGCCCCAGGCGGGGAGGGTGGGAGAATCATCGGGTCTGGAGCTGGAGTTTGAATGTGGAGCCACTTTCCCTTCCCCGACAGACTGGATGTGCGCGTGAGAGAGAGGGGGACCAGGCTCCCACCTGGGCAGCTGGAGGGGATGCCCCAGGGCTGGGAGGCAGGGGACCACGGTGGGATGAGGGCCTCTGAGACTGCCCTAAAGAGCCTGTGAGCCAGATGGGGGGTGGACATCAGCATCTGGAGGGGCTTTAGGCCACCCCAAGCAGGGAGGAGAGAAAGGAAGGGCGAGGACTGGTGAGAGGTCGAGGGGACGAGAAGGGACAGCCAAGGAGACTGATGTCCAGGTGGGCAGCAGCCACATGGGGAGGAGTCTCAGGGAAGAGAGTCACCCAGTGTGCCCCGTACAGGTGACAAGTCCCAAAAGAGGAGGTGGAGGAACTGACTGTTACAGAAATCATCTTGCCATTTTAAATCATTTAAAATACTCTAGGGACCTCCTCTAACCCTAACCCTAACCCAGACCATGAAACCTTCATTCTGCAAAACCTAATGATGAATCAGTAAGTAAAAAGCAGTTGTGAAACATGACAGTAACATCCAAAGAAGATGAGACTATCATTTCATGCCGTTATCTTTTTAAAGTGAAGGCTGGGGGAAAAGTATAGAAGTTGACAAACAGCTCCTACCCCTTAGAAACAAAATCGTGGGGAAGAAGGTAAGTGGACAAAATTCTGAAAACTTTCACTAAGAAACCTAAATTTGAGGGGCTGGCCTGGTGGCCTAGTGGTTAAGTTCGTGTGCTCTACTTGGGCAGCCCAGGATTCACGGATTTGGATGGTGGGTGTGGACCTACACACCACTTGTCAAGCCATGCTGTGACGGCATCCCACATAAAACAGAGGAAGATGGGCAACAGGTGTTAGCTCAGGGCCAGTTTTCCTCACCAAAAAAAAAAACAAAAAAAGGAAACCTAAATTTGAAAAGGAGCAATCAATGGACAATTTGGGGAAAATATTTGAAAAGCACCTGCGGGCTCAAAGTCCTACTCCACCAGCACCCACCCCAGAGCTACAGAGACCCGCCTGAGAAAGAGCGGGACAGGATGGCAGAGTGGCGGCCATTACCCTGCATGGAAAGTTCTGACAGTACACACATGGATCAGAGTGGAGGAAGGAACTCCAACAAGAAGACCTGCAGGAGCCGGGAGCCCAGGCGAAGAGGAAAGGCCCATGTGGAGATGTCCCTGGTGAGGCTCTGATGGGGAGGGTGGCCTTGTCCTAACAGAACCTGAGGGCACCACCTGAGAGACAGGCTAGAATACACCAGGATCCTGGACTCCTTGCAGAACTGCACAGGCAAGAGCAGATTTCAGCTCCAGGCTGCACCTTCCCCAGGGTTTGCCTTCAAATGGCCCCAGAGCAGGTAGAACCCAGAACCCAACCCTCAAAGGGGAGCCTCATACTACATTTAGGCGGATGGATGCTTCAGAGAGAGCTGCCCACATGAAGCGAGCAAGGAAGGAAGGAATAGAGAGAGAAGGAGGGAGGGAGGGAGGGAGAGAGGCATGGCAACTCCTCCTACACATCACAGCTGTAAAGAAAAAAAGAGAAGCGAAGGAGAGAGAAATTGCATCAAAATACAAAGGTGTGACATATTCTTAAGACATACTCCAAGAAATAGAGAAAAGTTTCCATAATACATTATCTGACAGTTAGCCGAAAATAAGGACAGTAATAAATCACTGAGAAAAGAACTCAAAGATGAAATGAGGCAACAGAATAACATGAAAAGAAAAATTGCAGAAATATGGAAACAGATGGAAGTGAAAAATTCATCCTCAGAGAAATTGTGCCTGTATTTGAAACCACAAGGAGCCAAGTAAATGCAGTTGACATCTAGTTAGGTGCACGGAGGAAAAGGCTGCTGTTCATGGAGATCTTCGTGCTGTGAGACAAAGACAAGAACCGCTCCAAGAAAGTCGGGTCCAGTTGAACCCTGAGAAAACAGCATTTTTATAGGTTTAAAAATGCTCAGAGTGGTCGGCCAGGTGGCGGAGTGATTAAGTTCACGTGCTCTGCTTCAGTGGCCCAGGGTTCACAGGTTCGGATCCCGGGTGCAGACCTAGCGTTGCTCATGAAGCCATGCTGTGGTGGCGCCCCACGTGAAATAGAGGAAGATGGGCACAGATGTTAGCTCAGGGCCAATCTTCCTCACACACACACAAAGAAAAGGTCAGGAATGGCAATTTCATGTGGTTCAACCTAATCAGATATAGAGATGAGTCAAACGTAAGGGCAACTGGTATATCGGAAATAGAAATAAATAGAACCAAAAAAATATATATTATGGAAAAAGTTTTCCTGAAACGAGGAAAAAAATGAAGTCTGTAGATGAAAAGGGCACTTTTTCCTGTTCTAGGAAAAATGGATTTTTAACTCTTGATCACTGAGACTCATGTGAAGGAAGTTACTGAATTTCAAGGCTAAAATGCACTGTCCTTTGTCATCTACAAAGGGAAAAACAGGCCAACCCTGGACTCTACCTGGTCAACACGCGGCTCCAGAAGATGCTCTGATATCTGTGCCCCCAGCAAAGGCCGCCCAAGAATCCTAACACTGCCAATCTCTTTCTCACGAGTCTCCTTGAAAAAAACTACTTGTCATCAAAAATGTAGCCACTTGGCAGTTGAATCAAAAATTTTCAAAAAGTGAATAATGAAAAAGCTGGAATAAAAGGACACACAGTCTGTTTGAAAACAGAAAAGACTACTACCTTATACATGGGGAATATGGATACAGAACAAAATGAAGATGATACAAACCCAAGTGTGGAAAATGGCAGAACCAACGAGGGTCATGGGGTGGGGACGTGGGTGGGAGAAACGCGAGTGGGCAAAGTGGAAATCAATAGATTTTTTTAAAGCTAGAGCATTACATTTTTTAAAAATTAATAAAAGAAAGTTGGTCCTAACCCCAAATTTTTACCTTCACTCTTTTGATCCTTAGAATTTGGGGAACTGCTATCACTTATGAAAAACAATGCATATCTTAACTGACACATTTCCTTCCTTTTCATTTTCTTTGGCTAAATACTAGTAGAGTGAAATCTAATAAGTGATGTATTTTAAAAATTCTGGATCTCGTTTTGTAAAGTGTCTTCTGTCTACTCTCCCATGAGAATACGTGCATTGAGAAACCTCTGAAACAATGTTTACCAAACACAAACAGCTGTGATTTCTGGGTGATGAGATCTGCAATGAATTTTTGCTTTTCTGTACTTACAGCACGTTCATAAACACAACGGTTATTTTCGAAAGAAAAAAGAGACTGTCCGTGAAGGCCATGGTCCCAGGCCTGGCTCATCATGATGCTCACCCAGGATTTCTTTTCCCCCAAGTATCAATTTGCTCATCACCAGCCTGACCTGTTAGGGCGATGGTCCTCCCCACTCCACCTTTCTTTCAGCATCGAACCTTGTCATCTCCATCCAATTAAAATAGTCTGAGAAGATGCCTCGCGGTCAAAAGTATCCTCCTGTTAAGCGAAAGATGGTCATTACCCCAGTGGGATAGTGATCAGTAAGGAGGTGGCCTGGGTAAATTACAGTGCTTAGAGCAGAACAAAACAAAGCAAAACCAAAAAAAGACTTTGGGGAAGTCACCGTGACTCGCCCGCCCTCAGCAGCCTGGCCCTCTTCTCTGTCCTGCCTTCACCGAGGGGATGGGCGCAGGCTAGCCCCACAGGGAGGGCACCTGCTTAGCACAGGTGAGGCACGCTGTCAGCACATGCACACGCCGCCCAGAGTCCCGTGGAGCCCTGGCTCCTGCAGGTACCGTGCCTGGCGCTGGGCATACCAGGGCGAATGAGACACTCTAGCTGGGCAGCCAGACAGTCCAGGCAAACAGGCTCCAGTTGGAAGCATGTAGCCCACCCACGGGCTCCAGCTTCTTCTAATGGGGCAGCCCAAGATGAGTCCAGAGGGACAATGGGAAGGGGGTGGGGTGGAGAGAAACAAGAGACCTCACCAAGAAGTTAGAATCTTTGTATTCCACACACAGTCAGGAGCTCGCTCCAGGCGCCCACTACCGTGTACCCAGTAGCAATTCTTCTCTTCCTTTGAGTCACAAAACTCCTATAAGTGGGAAGTAAAAACACCCCTTCTGTGAAATTATATTTCCCAGCACCTGCACTAAGGATGGCCCTGAGCTGTAAGAAGCTGTTGAGTGGGTCTTCCAGGGAAGATCTCAGAAGGGAACAAATTCAGCTAGATGGGGTGTAGACGTGATGGCCACAGCTGCAACAGCCATTTTGCAACTATAAGGAAATTTGGAGCAGAAAAACAGAAAAGGCCTGGATCCCTGATAATGGAGGAAAGGAGATGTAAGAAACCAGTTCTTGGCAGCCTCCCTCCAGACTTATTTTATATAAAAGAAAAAGAAATCATTACGTGGTTAAAGGCTCTCTGATACGCATTTTCTGCTCCACGCATCTGACCATAAGTCTAAGTGAGGCAGCTAAAACATCTTATTAAAGTCAGCTCTTTCTAACATGATTACTAGTACTCCACTCCTCATTTGTTTCTCGTTCCCTAAACCCCTACAGTATTTATACTTTGCACTAAATAATTTAGCCCTGAATTATATGTCTATTTATTATTTATTAACTAACTGCATAATAGATTGTTCCTGTCTCACCATAGGATCCTCAGCTCTGTGCACGGAAATGGACACGATTTGGTGCAGCCCGGCTGGGGGCCAGGCACACTGCTGGACAGGACTCACACCGTGGTGCTCCCCTCTCTGCCTTCTCATCCATTACAAGCGTGCTAACAAGAAGGGAAAACACACCCTCTCATCATCTGCTCTTGAACCGGTGGTGAAGGTATTATTGTCCACGTGTGATGGACGAAGAAACGAAGCTTCAGACACATGCAGTCGCGTGCCCGGGGTCGGTCAGCAAGAAGACGGCCGGAGTGAGAGTCCACTGCAGCTGTGTGTGGCTCCCGGGCAGCTGGTCCCCACCCCTTGCGGCCTCATCCCTGGGCCTCTGGCTGCCCCTTTCCCCTCGGCCGTCAGTTCTGCTCTGAGGAACGGACATGCCGGATGCACTTTTCATTAGACGTAGAAAAGTTAAAACCACGTCTATTTTATTCTTTTGCGTTTGATCAGAAACGGATGCCCAGCCCGGTTCCTCGGCAGGCAGAGGCAGCCGTTGTCTCAGGAGGAAGGAGAGGATAAGGCGTGTGTCCCTCGTTTTGCTCAGAAGAGGACCACAGCAAGAAAGCGTGTGCAACAGCTAGCAGAGCCGACTCAGCACGTGCTCCCGCCCGCCCGTCCCCTGGCCAGCTCTCCGCCCGCCCGAAGGGAGCAGTGGATGGATGCAACCTGGCCACCAGCCTCTCCTCACACGGATGAGCCGAGGGCTCCCACTGCATCCGCTGGCCGCCTGTGCACAGACACCATGCTGGAAAGTTCTGAGTGTCTCTCTCAGCATCTCTCGGCGGATCCAGACCAGAGGCAAAGGGGAAAGACAGAGAATTGAGCCTTTCCTCTTCCACCCCCTCTCTCCTCCTCTTTCATCAGCCTCTCCACAAACCCGCAGACTCCCTCTGACCCTTTCGTTCCCAAAGCGAGTCCCTGCCTTTGCCTGGCCCTCCGAACCAACCTACTCCCCTGTGCTGTGGCCTCGGGGGGCCAGACTCTGCTGTGTCATCTCTGCTTTCCCCACTGTTTGTCACACTCCTCCCTACAGAGCAGAAGCTCCATAAAGTGTGTGTCCCTTGAATTTCACGGTGTCACTCCCTAAGGAGGCCCCAGGACACGGCAGTGGACTGTTCCAGGCTCTCCCGTTTCCCGCTTGGTGGGGCTCTGCCCCTGGAACCTGTGTCTACTCTCGTTGTTTTCGTTATTATTGGTTCTATTCATTTCCAGAGTGGCTAATCTTCTGCCAAGTTTTGAATTTAATCACAGTTTTCAGAGCAGAAGTTCAAATTCTTTCTCCACATCCTCCAGGATGGCCCGTGTCGACTTTTCAATCTCCCTGGGGCTCAGCCTCCGGGTCCCTGTCCCCCAGGATCCTACCTCAGGCCTGTGAGCAGGTTTACAGAATTGCAAAGAGGAGCACTGCTGCTGGCCCAGAAGGATTCTTCCAGAACTCGAGGGAAAAGGACTAAAATGAGAGAAAATCCTTCAACGAGACCTTGCCAGGGGAACCATGCTGCTACAGCAGAGCTTGTTTGCTGGTTAAATGGATCTAATTTTGTCCCATTTTTAGGCCAACCACGACCCCATGGTGGATTAGGGGGTCCCTGGCACTTTGTCGAGGACACAGCTTGTCCATGAATACTGTGTCAGCACATTATCCCTGAGCCCAGTTTCTGGCCACAGAACCTCTCTCCTCATGGGGAAGCCACTCTGTGGAGCTTGAATTGGGCTGAACCCCCTTTCCCTCCACAGCTATGTGTTGGGGTCACACAACTCAATGTCTCCAGCCACCGCCTGGGTTCAGGGATGGGCGCAGTCTCGTCCTAAGAAGACAAAGGCCTCTTCTTCCCCCAGAGGGAAGCAGCAGGACCATACCTGCAGATGTTTGCAGAAGACGGTAACCAGGAGAAACCGTCGGGATAAGGAGCGAGGGGCAGAGCAAGTACTGTTTGAGGCCCTGGGTTAGGATTGCCCGACAGAGGACAGGACGCCCAGTTAAATTTGAATTTCAGACACAGAACGAACATCGGACATACTCATACTAAAAAAACTATTCATTCTTTATAATTTAATCATTTAACTGGATGTCCTGGTTTGGTTTGATTTTGCTTTCATTTTTTGCTAAATCTGGCAATCTTACCCTGGATGCATCTGTGCCTGAAGCAAGCACGCCCTGGCCTTCGCAGTAAGGAGCTGGGTTATCTCGCTCAAAAAAGAAGGGGCTTTTCTGGTTGGCCCTTCTGTGGAGAGCTGTCTCCTCCATGGACAGGCATGGGAAGAGAAAATTATTCCAGCAGTCCATGAGCGTCAGCCCTAAGGAGGAAAAATGACACGCTCTGCTCTGTTGCTGTTCCCGTAAATGGAGAAGCATTGACTCTCCCGAGGCCTTTCCAAAAGGAGAAGAGGAGACGGGAAGACATTCTTTAAAGAGGAGCTCTTAGCCATCCCATGATAGGAATAAAACCTAATTTTCGTGGCAGTTACTATCTGCCAGGCCAGCATCTAGATCTGAACCCTTTATAATTCCCAGAAGGTGAAGAATTGTGAGTTTTTCATCGATTAAAAACTTAGATCTGTATATAACTTTATTCTTGCAAGTGTTCCGTGACTTCCCATCCTCCTTGAGCTGCCCTAGCGGACACACGGAGACAGGACGATGGTGATGGAGAGCACGTGCTCTGAGTCCGGCCACCTGAGTCAAGGATCCACTCTGCCATTTATTAGCATGAGTGGGACTTTGAGCAACTCACTGTCCTCGCCAAGCCTCAGTTTCCTCATCTGTCAAATGGGACAATAGCAGTAAGGCATATGTCATTTTATAGTGCTTTGCTTTATTGCGCTTTTCAGAGGCTGTGTTTTCTACAAACGGAAGCTTTGTGGCAGGTCTGGATACAGCAAGTCTATTGGCGCCATTTTTCCAACAGCATTTGGTCACTTGGTGTCTCTGTGACACATTTTGGTAATTCTCGTGATATTTCAAACTTTTTCATTATTATTGTATTTGTGATGGTGATCTGTGTCCAGTGATCTTTTTTTTTTTTTTAAAGATTTTATTTTATTTTTTTTTCCTTTTTCTCCCCAAAGCCCCCCGGTACACAGTTGTATACTCTTCGTTGTGGGTCCCTCTAGTTGTGGCATGTGGGACGCTGCCTCAGCGTGGTCTGATGAGCAGTGCCATGTCCGCGCCCAGGATTCGAACCAACGAAACACTGGGCCGCCTGCAGCAGAGCGCGCGAACTTAACCACTCGGCCACGGGGCCAGCCCCAGTGTGTCCAGTGATCTTTGATGATACTATTATAATTGCTTTGGGGCGCCGTGAACTGCACCCATACAAGACAGCAAGCTTAATAAATGTGTGTTCTTACTGCTCCAGTGTCCGGCCATTCCCCCGTCTGTCTTCCTCTGCTGAGGCCTCCCTATTCTCTGAGACAAAATACTATAAAATTAGGCCAATTAATAACCCTACAGTGACCTCTGAGTGTTCAAGGGAGAGGGAGGGTCACACGTCTCTCACTTTAAATCAAAAGCTGGAAATGATCATCAAGCTTAGTGAGGAAGGCATGTCGAAAGTTGAGACAGGCTGAAAGCCAGCCCTCTTGCACCAAACAGTTAGCGAAGTTGTGAATGCAAAGGAAAGTTCTTGAAGGAAATTAAAAGTGCTACTCCAGTGAACACACGAATGATAATCAGAAAGCAAAGCAGCCTTATTGTTGATGTGGAGAAAGTTTTAGTGTCTGGATGGAAGAGCAGACCAGCCACAACGTTCTCTTAAGCCAAAGCCTGATCCAGAGCCAGGCCCTGACTCTCTTCAATTCTGTGAAGGATGAGAGAGGGGAGGAAGCTGCAGAAGAAAAGGTTGAAGCTGGCAGAGGTTGGTTCATGAGGTTTGAGGAAAGGAGCCGTCTCAAGAACAGAAAACACGAGGTGAAGCAGCCAGTGCCGATGGAGAAGCTGCAGCAGGCTATCCAGGAGACCTAGCTAAGATCAGTAATGAAGATGGCTGCACTAAACGACAGATTTTCCATGTAGACGAAACAGCCTTGTATTGGAAGAAAATGCCATCTAGGACTTTCATAGCTAGAGAGGAGAAGTCAATGCCTCCTTCAAAGCTTCAAAGGACAGGCTGACTATCTTGTTAGGGACTAATGTAGCTGTGAGGTTAAGTTGAAGCCAATGCTCATGAAAATCCTAGAGCCCTTGAGAACAATGCTAAATCTGCTCTGCCCTGTGCTCTATAAAGGCAACGACGAAGCCTGGATGACAGCACGTCTGTTTACAACAAGGTTTACTGAATATTTTAAGCCTTCTGTAGAGACCTACTGCTCAGAAAAAAAGATTTCTTGCAAAATATGACTGCTCAATGACAATGCACCTGGTCGCCCAAGAGCTCTGATGGAGACGCACAATGAGATGAATGTTGTGTTCATGCCTGCTGACACAGCATCCATTCTGCAGCTGATGGATCAAGGAGTAATTTCAACTTTCAAGTCTTATTATTTAAGAGATACACTTTCTAAGGCTCTAGTTGTGTAGACAGTGATTCTTCTGATGGATCTGAGCAAAGTAAATTGAAAACCTTCTGGAAAGGATTCACCACTCTAGGTGCCATTTAGAACATTCATGATTCATGGGAAGGGGTCAAAATATCAACATTCACGGGAGTTTGGAGGAAGTTGGCTCCAACCCTCATGGATGACTTTGAGGGGGTCAAGACTTCCGTGGAGGAAGTAACTGCAGATGTCATGGCAACAGCAAGAGAAGTAGAATTAGAAGTGGAGCCTGAAGACGGGACTGACTGGCTGCCATCTCATGATCGAACTTTAATGGATGAGGAGTTGCTTCTTCTGGATGAGCAAAGAAAGTGATTTCTTAAGATGGAAACTACTCCTGGTAAAGATGCTGCTGTAAAGACTGTTGAAATGACAACAAAGGACTTAGAATATGACATAAACTTAGTTGACAAAGCAATGGCAGAGTTTGAGAGGACTGGCTCCAATTTTGAAAGAAGTTCTACTATGGGTAAAATGCTGTCAAACAGCACTGCACACTACGGAGAAATTCTTGAAAGGAAGAGGCAATCGATGGGGCAAACTTCACTGTTGTCCTGTTTTAAGAAATCGCCGCAGCCACCCCAACCTTCAGCAATACCACCCTGATCAGTGAGCAGCCATCGACAAGAAGACCCTCCACCAGCGAAAAGATTACAACTCTCTAAAGGCTCAGATCATAGTTAGCATTTTTTTAGCGATGAAGTATTTTTTAAATAAAATATGTACATTTTTTGAGATATAATACTATTGCATATTTAATCGACTACCATATAGTGTAAACATAACTTTTATATGCACAGGGAAACCAAAAGATTCATGTGACTCACTTTAATGTGATATTTGCTTTATTTTGGTGGTCCAGGACCTCACTATCTCTGAGGTATACCTGTACTATGTTTTGATACGTGACAGGGCAAAATTTTCCCCCTTAGTTCTTTTTCTTGACTATTCTTGCAACACAAGTTCACCTTGTTACACTTCTTGATCTTAAACTTTTATTCTGCAATAACACAATACAATAATCTTTCATCATAGTAATTTACCTGTAATTTACACAGAATGGAGAATTCCGTGAAGTGTTTTCAGATTCATGATCTTATTGGATTTTTCACAAGTGGGCATTATTACAATCCTCATTTTTACAAATGGAAGGCACAAAGAGAGGCTGCACAAATCGCCTGTGGTCATAAAAAAAAAAAAAAACTATTAAAAGGCAGAAGAAAAGAAGAACTCAGGACTTTGGGCATTTGGTCAGCCCATGTTTAGGGCAGCCCCACCCTTCTGCACCATCGTCTCATGCTGGTCAACATAGCTGAGCTCTGCTTCAGCAATGCATTAAAATGAGTTGTTCATGAGCATCAAATTTTCTCTATTTTAGTAAATTATACGTCACTGTGGTTTTGGCTATTCTCTGTACCCCAGCACAGCATCAAGGCCCTAAGCCCACATCAGCGTCTGCGTTACTCCATGGACAAATGTCCAGTTCGGTGGACAGAATGTGAAGCTAACCCCTGGTCAGCTTTCTCCCAGAGCACTGGGAAGCAGCGATGCTGGTGGGCGTGGCTTCCCCATCAGCATGACTTCCGTTTACGTGGCAGGTTACTGAGCCGTTACTGAAAGTTGCTCAACCATTTACAGTCTGTCTGTCTTGATAGGAAATACACAGAGGAAATCCAGAGTGATTGGCAGAGCAAATTGGAACCCCTGCTCGCCAATTCTCTTCTCATTTGCAAATATATTAGTAAGACGCCCGAAGCGGTCCGGGCCAGTTTCATTAATCCAGCCTCGCAAAGAGAGATGCTCATCTTGGAACAGAAATGGGAGACTCCAGATTTCACAGCTGTTTGTTTGGCTAGAATTTACCCTGAGTTCAAAAGAAGAGAGGAAATCTAGGCTTAGGAACTACAATTTTAAAGGACAACACCTTTCTAGTTGTGACAAGACAGGGAGTCATTGACCTGATATTATCAAAAACCCAGATACTATTTAAGCTGACACAAAGGGTCTGGCCTGGGGCACGTCCTTGTTAGGGTGACTAAGGGTGAAAAACGCCCTTCATTCTTTTATGTCTTCAGTGTTTAGATAATTTTTTTTAAAAAAATAACTTCCAGAACATATTTCTTAAATGGTGATTGCCTATAAATCCACGTTGAAATAGTCGTGATGCAATGCTGAGACCAACACTCAGAAATTCCTACATCGCTCGAGGTGCTGGCGTTGGCAAGCGAGAGGTAGGGGAGGTTGGGAGAGGGAGATACATACACAGAAATGTGAGGTCCTTTCTCTCTTTCCCTATCTCTTCCTCGCTGTCCTTTTTCAAAGGAGAAATGGAACAGGAAACATTCAAGACGTTTCTCATAAATTAGATTGTAAAGTTCGTTTACTTGATAAACAGTTACCGAGTACCTGCTGTTATCGACGCTGCTGTGGGCCCTGGTGACACAGCCTTACATAGAGCTGATCTTCCGTCAGGGAGCCGAGCCGGGGCAGATGCATCAGCCTCCAGACCCGGTGGCCCCTGTCTGCCCTCCTTCCTAACGTAGGCTGTCGTCTTCTAGCCTCCACACTTCATTCGTCGTAACTGACGATGCAGCTCTTCCAAGAAATTTTGGGACACCTGACCCCTCGGTCCATTCTGCTCCAAACCCTGAGTCAGCCCTGTGGCCCGTCTCTGCTTTTCCACGTCTTCACGGGACCTGGAGCTCTAACGGCAAGCCCCGCCCTGGATGGTGCACGGGAGACTTCACCACACACACGAGGCACGAACGTACAGTGTGACGTGAACACCTTGTCCCGTAAGCCGACTTCAACACCTTCTCCCCAGCTATAGAGATGACAGCTGCCATTTGATGAGGGCCACATTTGTACCAGCCACCGGACGCAGAACGTTATGTGCGTGATCTCGATTAGTGCTAAAGTAGCACGCTAATATTAGAGAGCGTATGCACTCGACAGATGGGGAAATTGAGGCTCAGGGACATGAAGTAATGTGTCACTTTAAAAAATATGCATGCTCCATGTTGACCTATGTTTCATGTGGCTTTGTGCCTTCTCTTCTCTCCTATGTAGATCCGGTGGGCAAGATCCAAATCACACCCACTGGGGAGACACTCTTCTCTTCTCTCTGGTGCCCTGGGTGGCCGACTCCCCCTACAAGGGGCGAGCCAGCCTGAGAGCCGAGCCAACCCAGAGGCAAGGGAGTAGGGGAGACTGACGCTGTCCCCTTGTCTGAAACGCGCAATTCCTCCCTTGAGGCTCGCAGTTCCACAAGCCGATCAAGTCTTTCCTTCTTGAGCCACTGGAGTGGATTTCCACGACTTGCAGTGGAACCATCCCAACCAACGCAGTGCTGAGGACAGCTGGAAGGAGCAGAACTGGACTCTGAGCTCTGGCTCCACAGTCTACGCTATTTCACGGAGCCCCAGCATCCCAAAGATTTCCTCCTTTGCCGGGGGACACTTGGCTGTTTCACCCTGCTCACCCCGGATGCCCTAACCCAACAGCTGCATCTAATCAAGGGTTACTTCGTGTTCCCCTTTCTTCTCCATCAGACTTTCTAAAATAATTAATCAGTCCTCTAATGGGCGGGGACAGGAGAAGACATTTTAACACACCAAGTGATTCACTCCAGCCAAAGGAGCCTGATGCCTCAGTTTAAGCAGCCTGGCCTGGGGCGAATCTGGGCCTGCTGTGTCCACACGCACTGGCCCCTCCCACCTGCTCCATTCCCTGGTTCTTCCCCACCGGTCCAGTGTTTTGTTCCTTCCTCGTGGGAGCTTCTCAGAGCATCCTGGGCTGACCTCTTTCCGTGCCTCAATCCTCTCTCCCTGCATGCCCTCGTGCCCCCTCTGCCTACAGTTATGCATGCTGATGGATCTTAAGTCAGAAACTCTAGCCCAGCTCCCTTCACTGAGCATCAAACCCCACACACTCCCTACTCAACCCCTCCTCTCACGTGTCGCAGGTCACCTCCAATCCAACATGGTCAAAATGGTGCTCATCCCCTTCCATGGCCCCAACCTGCCCCACCTGTGTTAGCTGCGCTGCGTGGAACATCCAGTGGTTGGATCCAGAAGACAACCCATCTCCCCTCCTCCCTCTCTCTCTCACCAAATCAGTGATGGAGTTCCGTCAATTCTGCATCCTGATACAAATCAGATTCATTTCTTTCCCTTTTTCCCACACCCCTTGCCTAGAGAGCAATCTCCACCCTCGCTCGCTGGGTTACCGCCTGTTACAACAGCCTCCCCCGCGTGGTCACCTGAGCGGGGAACTCCAGCATGGAAGCTGTCAGTCCACGAGGGGCTGGTGGTTCCCAGGCAGGAGCTTCCATGGCACTGACAATGAGCAGGAAAGGAACGTGTGTGACAAGAGACCCCCTAGGCCTCTGACTCCGACCTAACCGGGCATTTAATCTGCTGACGGTAACACAGGACGGTTTAAAGGCAGTGTGATTAAGGAATGGAAGCTCTGACCCTCCTCGCACTGAATTCCTTCTGTGCGTCCCCTGCCCTTCTCTCGGTGTTTGGCCTAAGTGTGGGTTTTCTGACCAAACATCTTATTTTAAACAATGGCCTAAATTCACCCCTAAGAGACCCACATCCAGCCTCCCACTTCCCGTCTTTTTGAACTGCGCTGTGTTCTTGGATCCAGGCTGGCTGTTGTGCAATTTCCTGCAGGAACGTGCCATTGCCGTGGAGGGACAGGGCCCTTTAAATCCTCGCATGGTGTCCGGGAGCCACAACAAACCCGACCGCTCACTGCCCCGGCCCCTGAACTCCCCATGCCCCTCTGCGATTTGAGTTTAATTACAGCGTTTTCAAAGACGGCTTCGGCTTCCCAGTCGGTCTCAGAGGGGGAGGGAGGGCTGCCCGCCTGTCCGCAGGCACAGCTGCCGCTGTGGATCCCGCAGAGCAGGGACGGACGTGAACCAGCGGATGCCGAGGGTGTGGCAGGAGCCCGGGTGCAGCCTGTGCTCGGCCTGCCAAAGGACGGAAGGCGTCTGTCCTGAGGCCCAAGCCACCACGCACCCTTTAGATGCCCGGCTTCCAGGCAGGGGTAGAGGCCGGTGCAGAGAACTCCACCCACCACAAGCTGGGCGTTGGCCGAGCCACCTTCAGAGGGATGCCGTGGTCCCCCGGATCAGCCCTGATCTGGCTCCCCCAGGAGATGGGCAGGACCAAGACCCCTCTGGGCCAGCAGTGACATTTATGCATCCTGACAATCCCACTGTTGTGTCCCTGTGGTCACTAATCACAGAAGCACAGCTCTGTCCACTCGCTTATTCCTGACCTACTGAAATAAGTGCCCATGGGTACCAGTCACCGTGCCAAGTACTAGAGATGCGCCGATGAGTGAGAAAAAGGTCTGCCAGGGAGTTTATTCAGCTGGAGCTAAGATTGAGTTTCGAATCAGTGCCCGGGGGGGTGACATGCCCTCCCCAGGGCTGAGGAGAGCCCGGCCCCCAGGGCATGACACCCCTGAGTTCACAAGGCACCTCCAGTGTCCTCCGCTGGAAACACGTCCCCACCAAGCTGGCAAATAGGACATGTCCCCATTTCACAAATGAGGAAAGTGGAGCCCCCAGGCTTGCAGGAATTTCCCAGGATCACAGGAGAGCCAGAGGGAAAGAGAAGGAGGCTAAGGGTGGGAACTCAGAACTTCTGCCAGCCCCACAGCTCACCACCTCGTTTCGCGGTCTCAGATCCTTGGGATAATGGGGAACACACACTTGAATATCCCACAGGCCCCCTCAGCTGACCTGAGACACCTCTGATCTCCCTGCTGCCTCTGTTTGTCCCGCTCTGGCCCCCACGTGACCCCAACACAATCTTCCCTCAACCATGGCAGAGCGATTCCCTGGAACATCTTAGCTGCATCCCCCACTTCTGCTGGGTGTTGTGTTTTCTTACGCGTCTTCATTTCCTTTCTCTCCCAAGTCACTTTCTCTCTGCTATTACTTATTCCTTAAATCCCTGCCTAGTCACTAAGACACTTTGGGAACACGTTTTCCTGGCCTGAAAGATTCTGTCCTAGGGAAGCCCCATCGCACTGACGATGCAATCGGGATGAAGGGAGCGGCTTTACTTAAGCCTGCGCCATTGGCCGGGTGCTGGATGAAGCGGGTCCTGACGTGGCCATCACTGGCTCTGAAGCCCAGGGGATGATGGTGCCACGCTTGACATGAGCCCGAGTTAGTCGTGTTTGGGCATCAATCTTTCACAGAAGGGGAGACTCAGTGTTTGAAAGTGAGCAGATATCCCCTCTTTCTGTCTTATTCTCCTTGCCCTCTTCAAAATATTTAATTTTGTCATTTTAGGAGCCTTTTCTATTTCACGGTGCTGCTTAACGTGCTTCGTGGAAGAACCTGAATCCCAACTGTCTCAACCAAAAAACAGGCATTCCTAGAAGAGCTTATTGATGACAAAAAGAAAAAAAAAAACAAACCCTCACTGAGATATTCTAGCTGAGGAAATGGGCTTTTATTTTTTATTTATTTATTTGAGGAAGATGAGCCCTGAGCTAACATCTGCCTCCAATCCTCCTCTTTTTGCTGAGGAAGACTGGCCCTGAGCTGACATTCATGCCCATCTTCCTCTACTTTATATGTGGGATGCCTGCCACAGCATGGCGTGCCAAGTGGTGCCATGTCCACACCCGGGATCTGAACCGGCGAACCCCAGGCCGCAGCAAAATGTGCAAACTTAACCACTGCGCCACCGGGCCATCCTGGAAATGGCCTTTTAAAACTCACAATGCATAAAAAGAAGAAAATACAAAAGGGTGCTACTATCTCCTTTTATCACAGAGGACGATACCAGGGCTGCGTGATGAAGTGGGCTCCCACCGTCCCCCGGGCTGTACCACTTCACGTTCAGCAAAGGAGAAAAAGTGCAAAGCAGTGTTTTTAGGCTCTCCAGTGTTCTAGACACGTGTTGCCATTCCTCTGCATATTTGCAGCCATTAAGTCATGCAAATACTATGATCTATATTTTTTGAGATAAAACAACTGAGTCTCTGAGGGATGGAGTGATCTGCCCAGGGTTAACGTCACGCACCAACCTGTGAGGTCCCTGTCAAACCCAGGGCTTTCCCAGAAGGTTGACCTCAGAGCCTGTGCCTTCCCTCCGCTCCCAGGGCTTCCCCTAGAATTCTCTAGATCAGTCGTGAATCTGAGATGAAAAAGCTCCAGTGGCGTGGTTCCAGCGCCTGGGTGTGACTAGAGAGAAATGAGAATCGGGCCACGCTTTGCCCTGGGCAGCGTGGCAGGGCGGGGCTGCCATCCTTCCTGAAGCCCACGTGACACTCCCTGGAATGACCCAGGAGGTTGTCCAGAGACGGGGAGGCTCAGAGTGTCAGGAGAGACCTCAACAGAGCAAGGGGGGCCCTCCCTGCGAAACAGCCCCCCGCCACATGTCCCCTGAGCCTCGAACCACATGCTGGTGCTCCACATGGCGCAGCCATGGGATCCTTGCACAGCCCTGCTGCTGCAAAAGACTGTTTTGCAGATGGGTAAACTGAGGCTCTGCAGAGTTAGGTAATGAGGCCTGAGTTACACAGGAGAGACCGCAAAGAGGAATTCACCTCCAGAAAGAGTGATTCTGGAGTCGCCTCTTACCTGGACCCCACACTGACTACCTGGTGGGCTGACAAACTGGATGGACAGCCCCAGTCAGCTGGTTTCTGATGCAGAGGAGAAGGGCCCATTTTCCCACATCCTGTGAGGTGGAAAGTTGACATCCTCTCCCTCTTTCCTGCGGCCCCCCAAATTCCTTGACCCCCTCATGGGATGTTCTGTGCTCCCCACACCTTCAGGGGCTGCCCAGCTCCTGTGGCCTGGTCCCCTTGCTGCTCAGCTCACTGGCCCAGCCTGCAGCCCCCTGACCTGACCCTGCCAGCCCAGCCCAGTCCTCACAATGCAGCCCCGTCGCCAACAGAGCCAGAGGACGGTCATCAGGCCTTTTGTGTGAAGTGCTGTCTCATGACTTCTATTCAGAGAGCGCTGAAGGAAAATGCAGGCTGCTTCCCGTCGTGGGCGGGGCCCCACGGTCCACACACAATGGAAACCGGCCCCGCCAGGCCTGGGGGAGGATGTTGAGCAGCAGGATCCCAGGGCAGCGGTGCAGACGCAGAGGTCAGCGTAAATGAGCTGCTGACCAGTAAGGCCTTTCACAGCTTGGCCAGCTGGAGGGCGTCGTTAGGGATCTCTTTTCGTTCCTCCAAGCCTGTAGCCGGCCACCTGCTGTTTACCTGTCTGTCTCTGTGCTGAATGCTGGTGAAGAAGGCAGTGCAAGCTATCAAATGTGTAAAGCAGAGCAGGCTTGCCAAGGGAGTTGATCTTTGCATCCTCAGCTCCTTGGCAGACCTCACAAAAAGCCCACATCCAAACAGTGACCAGGCTCCCTGACTTTAGCAGGTGATATTTTCTCTCCCAAATCCTGCCCCTCCCTGCGTATCATGGCCCTAAGTGAGCCACATTGTCCCTCTCCCAGTCTACCGAGGCCTCTCCAGTCTGCTCCGTCTAATGTGTCCTCCCACAGGTACCGCTGTGATCCAGCCCCCAAACAAATCCAACTGTTTAAGGAGCTGAGAACGGCTCCTGGCCCTGGGGTTCACGCTCCCGTCTCACCTCCTCCTCTCCTCACCTCTGCTGAGCCCATCTCAGCTCACTCTCCAAGGCGCACACTCCGCCACCAGCAACCTCACACCCCTCATCACTCTCCTGCCACCCCCTTAGTCTCCTGGCTGGTTTCTTTCGTTCTCCCCCTGTCTGTACACTTGTCATCTCCTCCAGGAGGCTGTCAGAAATACCCCTCTTCTGGGCTCTAGCACATTCCGTGCCCCCTGACCTGTGGCAGAACTTACCATGTCCTTCATCAATACAGGTTTGTGAGTTTGTCTTCCCTCTGGGACTAGAAATTCCTCCAGATTAAGGACCAGGTAGTATTCATCTTTGTCCATCCAGACCTATGCCTAGAACATGATATGCATGCGGTAAATGAGTGTTGAATGACTAAATGGGAATTCTGCCTCCTGATAGGAGGTGTAAACACCAGCTAGTCTATCTTCTTCCTTAACCGATGTCAATAATCACTGAAAAAGGGCCCCAAACAGCATTTCTCATCTACGAGTCCAAGCCCTTTTGATCGGGTGGGGGTCAAGTCAGGGCATAGAGCATACCCCACTTTTAATTGGAAACCATCCTCTTCTGTGCTCCCTTAAACATTTACATTCCTTTTGACCAGAAACCTACTTTTGCAAATTAATCATAAAGCAACAGAGATGTGTGTATAATCAATAATGACCCTTCACTTTTTTGAGTGACAAATCCTCTTGAGATTCTAATGGATGCTATAGAGCCTCTTGCCAGAAAAATGTATCTATACCCATACATGCAAAATTTTACGTAAATTGAGACAAATTTTCCATTAACAGACACTTGGCTTAACAGATCACGGTGCTTTCATATGGTGGAATCCCACGTGGCAATTAAAATCTGTGTTGTAAAATAATATTCTACCACGTGGGAAATGTTTTTCACTATATATTAAATGGAAAAGCACAGACATGGTATGTACACGTGATTGAAATTTTGAGGGATGCATAGCAAAGGGCTGGAAGCCCGACAATGTCTCAGAGCCCATGGGCATCTGTGGTCTTCTGTTTTGTGCTTTTCATATTGTTTTCTATGATGAATTTGTACCATAAAAATTAGGAAAATGTATCTAAGATGAGATAGAGAGAATGTTTGCTTGTCTGTCTGGCCTTCTGTCACAAGGCTGCTCCAGGATACGAACCATGTCTTCACACCTTGGTACCTGCTCGGTCCAGCCCAATATATGGTTTTGAATAAACGCATGCTACCAAAGGTCACCTTCTAAATATATCTATGAAATATTCAAAGCAGGTCTTATCCCATTAATATGTGAGGAAACTATGGTTCGAAAGAACTCACTCAAGGTCACAGGGAGAAAAACTAATAGGTTCTGAGAAGCTTGGCCCCAGGGATCTTTCCATGGCGGGAAGGTTGTGCTGGCGGCCAGGTCGCGGAAAGAAAGGCCATCTGGAGCTGAACCCCAGGATGACCAGAAGAGCTACGCAAAGATGAGCAAGAGCTAATGCACTAACGTGCTTTCTCTCTTTTTAACATAAAATAAAACACAGATCTTAAATGTTCAGTTCAATGTGTTTTCACACAGATAGGAACCCAGGTAACACTACACAAAACAAGATATAGAGCACACATTCTGTCACCTGAGAAAGTTCCCGTCTACACTTTTCCAATCAAATCCCTCGATTTCCAGGGCTATAGGCTCATTTTGCCTGTTCTTGGACTTCGTATAAAAGGAATCGCACACTATGTAGTCTTTTGCACTCGGCTTCCTTTGCTTGCTGCCATCTTCTAGATTCATCCAAGCTCTTGCTCGTACCAATTATGACTGAGTAGCATTCCACTGTGTGGACATGGCGCAATTTGTTTACCCATTTCTTAGTTATAGGACATTCGCTTGCTTCCAGTTTGAGCTGCTTTGCACTTTCTTGGACAAGTCTTTTGGTGGACATTTCTCTTGGGTAAATACCTAGGAGCAGAATTGCTGGTTCACAGGAAAGATGTATATTGAACTCAAGTAGAAACTGCACAGAGTTTTCCACAGTGGCCGTTCCACTTTCCACTCCTACCAATCTACCAATCTATCAGCCATACCAATGGGTGTGAAATAGATTTCATTACAATCTGGATTTGCATTTCTAGGGTGACTCACGAGGCGGAGCACCTTCTCAAGCTCACTACTTACCTGTGCTGGTCAAGTCTTTCATTTTACATTGGTTTGTTCATCTTTTTATTGTTGATTTATAGAGCACTTTATATATTCTGGACACAAGACCTTTGCCAGCCATATGTGCTGCAAATATTTTCTCCCAGTCTATGGTTTGCCTGTTCATTTTCTTAATGCTGTCTCTTGATGAACAAAAAGGTTTAATTTTCGTGAAGCTTGACTTAACTTTTTTTTATAGTTAGTGCTTTTAGTATCTTGTCCAAGAAATCTTTGCCTGCATCAGAGTCATGCAGATTTTTCTCCTATATTTTATTCTAGAAGAATTATGTTTCTGAATTGTATATATAGGCCATTTAAATTCATTTATGTATATACAGAAAAAAAGGGGTCAAGATATCTTTTTATTTCCATACAGATATGTAGTTGTTCCAACATTTGTTTAAAAAGACTTATTTTCTCCGCGTGATTGACTTGGCACTAGTTGAAAATCAATTAACCTTATAAAGTATATATAGATCTATTTCGGACCTCTCTATTTTGTTCCATGATCTATATGTCGATCGTCTTGCCAATACCAAACTATCTTGATACCTGTAGCTTTATAGTAAGTCATGAATTTAGGAGGTGTTAATACTTCAACTTTGTTCTTTTTCAAAAACGTTTTGACTATTCTATGTCCTTTGAATCTCCAAATAACTTTAGAATCATATTGTCAATTTCTACAAAAACCTGCTGAAATATTGATAAAGATTTCATTGTATCTGTATCAATTTGGGGAAACTGACATCTTAACAATATTGAGTCATGTATCCATGAACGTGGTATATCTTTCCATTTATTCAGATCTTCTTTAATGTATATCAGCAATGTAGTCTATTTTTCAGGGTGAAGGTCTTACATATATTTCATTAGATTTATCCGTAGGCATTTAATGTTTTTGATGCTATTTTAAATGGTAGGGGTTTTTTTCCCAATTGTTCATTGATATTCTATGGAAACACAACTCGTTTTAATTATTCACTTTGTATCCTGTGACCTTGATAAACTCATTTATTCTAGAAGTACTTTTGTATGTTCCATAGGGTTTTATATATGTGTCATAAATGCTATTTGTGAATAATGGCAATTTTATTTCACTTCTGGCTTTTACGCCATTTTTCTGTTTCTTGCCTTATTGAACTATCTGGAACCTCTAATAAAAAGTTGAATAGAAGAGATGAGAATAGTCTTGTTCCCAATCTTCAGAGAAAATGACCATTTTTTCACAATTAAGTAGGATGCTCATTGTAGATTTTTCACATATTCTCTCTATCACCTTGAGGAAGCTCTCTCCTGTTCCAAGATTGTGAACACTTTTATAATGAAGTTTGTCAAATGCTTTTCCACCTCTATGATAAGATCATATGGTTTGCCTCTTTTATTCTGCTAATGAATTTTCTTTTTCCAACTAGAAATATATTGTGCTGGTTCTCAAGAAGCCATGACAAATTTTGGGAAACTTTGCATCTCGAATCTAAAGTTCCTGTCAGAAACATATTCTTTAAGGAGGAAGGCTAACCCACATCTCCAATAAGACTCAGCCTCACACTATGGTTCACCCTTTATTGCCGACTTGCACTGCCTTCCAAACACAAGTGAGTTGAGGCAGTGGTAAGTGAGAGGGAAGATAAAAATCTCTCTTCCTTTCACTGTAGGCTCTTGGGGTCAGGAATTTACTTTATCCAGCACATTCTCTAAAATGCACCTGATTGTAAGCTCGATGAGGGCAGAAATATTTACGTGTCTTGTACCTAGGGGCATCTCCTGCACATAGAACCATGCTTGGTACCTTGTTTTGTTCAATAAATATTTGCTGAATACGTAAAGGAGTAAAGAAATGAATGGATGGCTGAATGAGTAAGTGAATGAGCGAATGAAAGATTAAGTGGGTGAAATGTAAATTTCCCAGTTGGGACACAGGCACTGAACTGAATAGATTTGAGTACCATGTGCAAGTGTGGCTACAGGTAGGAGAAGAGCCCCCATCACCGTTAAATGCAGAAGGAGGAAAGCCGACATCCAAAGGGCTTCTGGTTACTTTCTTTGGTTTTAGAAAGCCCAGATATTTATTATTGTTGGTTAATCCCATCTGCTTCTGGCCTCAAATGTGCTTATCTTCATTAACAGCAAGAAAAAAGGGAAACTGCCCTGTTTCACACCCCTAAAGACTCACTAGCAAAATGTTTGCTTGCCATCCCCACAATCTTAGGCTCTAGTAGTCCAGAGGTCTTAGTTCAGGAGAAAGGAATGCTTCCACCAGGAGACACACAATGGATCCATTGAACTGGAAGTGGCTGCCCAGCCACCTTGGGCTCCTCCTGCCTCTGAATCAACAGGCACGGAGGGAGTTCCTGTGCTGGCTGGAGGGAGTGATCCTGACCACCGAGGGAAATCAAAGACGCCGATCCCCAATGGAGCTAAAGAAGACGGCGTCTGAAGTACAGGAGATCCTTTGGGGCATCTCTTGGTACTACCATGTCCTGAAAATCATACGTTAAAGTCAATGGAAAACTACAACAACCCAGCACAGGCAAGACTACTAATGGCTCAGATTCCTCAGGAACGAACCAGGTGAAGAACCACGACCAGCTAAGATGCTTGCCGAGGGCAAAGGGAATACAGAACAGGAAGAGGAAGAAGGTCGTTACAAATACCAGCTTTGACTTCATGACCAGTTACAGAAGAGGCTGTCACTGTCACAAGTATTCCTTCCTTATTTTGCTATGAATATGTTTGTATATATATTGCCCAGATATTTTTGTTTTCTCCCCTTACTTCTTTTATCATCTGACATACGATGGATTAATAATAATTCACTTTACGTCACAGCATAGATAATCTGGGGGAGTCTGATCCAGTCAGTTGGAAGGCTGTAAGAGAAGAGCTGAGGCCTTCCAGAAGGAGAAGAAATTCTCCCTGTAGCCAAGGCTTCAGCGAGTGCCAAGGGTCCAGCTGGCTTGCCATAGACTTCAGACCTACCCAGGCCCCACAATCATACCAGCCAATTCCTTGCACTAAATCTCTTCATCTATGTTTCCTAATGTTCTCTTTTCCTGGTTGAACCCTGACTGACACAGATTGTGGTACAAGAAGTATGGAGAAAAGCAAAGCGACGGAAAGCTGAGAACAAGACAGAGAGAGGAGGACTCCGAGTTCCATTTCGCATCCAGGAAACATTTCTGGGATCCAAGAACAGAAAGGGCCGTGAGTTTCTCTAAGAGCAGAATCGTTGTAGACACTCTTGTTGTTGAAGGGTGTGGTGGTCAATAGCTTTGGGGTCAGATGGACCTGAACTTGAACCCTCGGCTGTGAGGACAGAGGACATGCATACAAGAGTTGGCAATCAGTTAATGACTGTTGTCACCATTATTGCTATGATTCTTATCTATAATTGTCCCGTACATTGGGGACTCCCCAGACCAGGATCTAAGAACCTCTAGAAGTCCATGGAGTGGCAGGAAAATCTCCATCAGTTCCCTAAATCGCCCATGAGTAAAGCCACATCTTCAGGAGGAAAAGAGTTTGCTGAGCACAAGCAATTTCAAAGTAAGCCCCCAGGCTGCCTCGACATGGCTAACTATTCTCGATGCTCTTCCTACTTAGACAGAAATCCCAAAGCCACCAATATCTAGGGACGGGCTTCCTGAAGTCCATGAACCTCTAGATTCGAATGCAGAAGTCAGCGTATATAAGTACACGTGCGTTTTTCTGGAGACAGTTTACCAAGTTCTCATACAGGGCTATGAGGTTGTTCCAGCCCCAGAGGGAAGATAAAATTAAGAACCATTGTTGTTGTTTGTTCTTAGAGGGAACATGATTCACTCAATTCCCTCCCCACAGACTTCGAGTCCTCCAGACCAGAATACGGTTACCAATTTAGGACACCAAAGTTTCCAGGCAGGTTTAGAATTTCGTGGTCATTGCAAAATCCTAAATTCTATGCATCCTGGCTGTTAGTTCAGATTGTAAGGCTGTTATTCTGCAATCAGTTTTATTTGGGGCAAGCATTGCATCCACCGAGGATGCCTTGAGGTGGTGGGTGGGGAGCCCACGTTAGGCACGGCCACGTCATCTCCGTGAATCCACCAGGCACGTCTCACAGATAAGAAAATGGAAGCACAGGAAAGTTACAAAATCTGCCCGCGGTCACACAGCAGGCCATGGGTGTGGGACTTCAAACCAGGTCTCTTAGACTCTGGAGAATGGAGAGATAACAGTCCAGCCTTCTCATTTTAGAAGCGCAAACAGCTGAGGGCCAGAAATGACTTCTCCATGGAAAGTCACCCAGAATGAGGGGGACAGAGCTAAGATAGGAGCCTGGAGCCCAGCCTGGGGCGCTGACAGAATCCTTGCTGGCCTGCGTTCAGATGCAGACATCCCAAAAGTGAATTCCAGGCATTCCTCAGGAGCCCCCTGACCTCCTTATCAGAGAGCCTGTGTAGGTTTCCCTTATCTCTTTTTAACTCTCAGTGATGGAACTCTTCCATCGTCCCTGTCTTCTTAACATTTGGAAAGAATCCCACGGGCGTCTGGTGATATCTCTGATAAGAGAGGACAAGGGGCTGGAATCTTTGGGGTCCTCACTTCTCTTCCAACGTGGCCAACTGTAACCTAAATGTATATATTCAAATCTTATATCATAATAAATATTCAAATCCTATAAAATACACGAATATATATATTTAACATAAGAACACAGATATTTACATTTTTTTATATTTAAATCTTAAAGACAATGAGAGGTCAGGACAATGCTCTCAGTTTGCCACTGAATATGTACGTGGGCACCCCCTCCTCTGCCAAGGAGAGTATAATTGTCAAATAGCACTGAAAGAATCTGGGGCTAATCACCAAGAAATCGGAGTTCCAGCCCCAGTGTCACCATTAAATGCCTGTGGACAGTTGGACAAGTCATTTCACAGCTTGTGGCCTTGGGGTCACTCCTGTTAAATGAGGGTAGGGCTCAGCTAGGAGCTCCCTCCCACAGGCCTTCTTGGTTCGCCAATATTTTAAAATTATGAAATTTCATTTAAAAACTTAAATACCTGGCTTCTCTTTTTTTAAAAAAAAAAGAAGCTCTGCACACAAGCCCTTCCTTTCTGCTCTATCAGCCCATGGGATCCAGCCCCCCAAACTCTCACCCGGCCCCCTGTTGAGCTCCCTGCGTGCTCCCAAGGGCGGCCCAGGTCTGCACCCCCGGCCCCGGCGTGCAGTCTCCGCGATCCGGCCACAGCTGCCACTTCACACCCTCTGATTCTACCCCAGATTGTCACTGACCCCACGCAAGGCCAGTCCCCTGCAGAAGAAAACACTCCCTTGGTTTCCGGGAAGCTGAGTCGCTGAGACCCAGCTCGGAGGAGAAATCCACTTTCAGAGAAAATATGTGCCCTGTCTTTTCCACAAGGAATTCAACCATAAAAACGTCTGGATGTGCTAAAAAGTCTGCTGCTAACCCATGGAAATGAAACCAGGAATTTCTTGAATGACGTGAGCCAGCAGACCCATCGTTTATGGGCTTTGTGTTCCTCCACGACGTTTCTCTGCCAAACACTAATACCGACATCCCCCCGTGGGGCTCAACAGAGGCGAGAGGGTCAGAGCGACTCCCTCAGCCGCGTTCTCTGCTGCGTGGTGTGGGGCAGCTTCAGCCCCAGATCTCTGTTTCTACCGGCCTCGCCCCGTGCCTCTCCGCCTTGGTGTTCTGGCTGGAGTATTTTCCAAGGAAGACCAGCCCCCGCCCACGGAGCAGTAGCAGAGTGTGCTCAGGGCCAGGCCCAATCTGTTGGCTGGAAAAATGACAGAGCTGTTTTAACCTGATATTGTATGAAGTGAGTCTTGGTTGCTTCAAAATTTTTTTTTTTTTTTTTTTTTTGGTGAGGAAGATTGGCTCTGAGCTAACGTCTGTTGCCAGTCTTGCTCTTTTTGCTTGAGGAAAATTGTCCTTGAGCTAACGTCTGTGTCCATCTCACTCTATTTTGTATGTGGGAAGCTGCCACAGTATGACTTGATGAGTGGTATGTAGGTCTCCGCCCGGGATCCAAACCCTCGAACCACCGGCCAAACCCTGGGCAACCAAAGTGGAGCACAGGAACTTAACCACTACACCACCAGGCCAACCCTTAGAATATTTTATTTTGTTTTTTCGTTTGTTTTTTGAGGTTTTCTTGGAGATTGGCCCTGAGCTAACATCTGTTGCCAATCTTCCTCTTTTTTTTCTTCTCCCCAAAGCCCCCCAGTACACAGTTGTAATCCTAGTTGTGGGTCATTCTAGTTCTTCTCTGTGGGACGCCTCCACAGCATGGCCTGATGAGCTGTGCATAGGTCCATGTCCAGGATCCAAACCGGCGAACCCCAGGCCGCTGAAGCCAAGCACGCAAACTTACCCACTCGGCCACAGGGCGGCCCCAGAATATGATAGCAATTGGATTTTATAAGACCTGTGCTCTGGGGCTTTTTTAGCGCAGAACAACAATTTTAAGATGAACCCTAAAATCTTTGCGGAAAGAAAAGAAAGAGCTCTCCACGCACATCTCTTTGGGCGCGCCATCCTCTTATGACCCAGTTTGGCTGGTGTACCTTCTCCTCAAGTCGAATTTCTAAGAGTATGTGCAAATATTTTCGCCCACCAGAGATCGGCGTATCCCTTTGGAGATTGCTCTGCAAACTCCACATCTTCAAGAGCGAGGTCTTTGCTGTTAGCATTTACTGCAAAGCGGGCCTGTGACTCACATGGAAGCCTTGGGAAGCTGTGGCTACTGTCAGGTGTGTGCAGGGGACACAGGGACGCTCTGGGCTTGTTCCGTCCTTCGGCTGACTGGCCCCATTTCTCCGGACGGTTCCTGGGGGCGTGTCGACTGCAGAGCGCCCAGCAGGGAGAAAGCTGACTCTCCTCTGGATGTTGGTGTCGGCCTGAAGCAAGTTAACACTCTCCACTTGGTGCATTATTGATGGGCACGTTGTAAATATTTAAACGAAATAAATAATGTATTTAGAACAGTGCCAGTTTATGTCTGTTTACCAATTGGATGGTTTAAACGTTGTAAAAACAATGCAAAAATAGTTCTTTTGAAGTAACGTAATGTTTCAGTGAAGAGACAACAAACTCTTTTATTTTTTTTTCCCAAGTAATTTGATTGGGATTATAATGGTTTATAACATTGTGTAATTTCAGGTGCGCATTATTGTTTACCAATTCCTGAATACACTTCATCGTGCTCACCCCAACTAGTCTAATCTTTGTCCATCACCATATATATGTGCCCCTCTGTCCCTTTTGCCCACTCCCAACCCCCTTACTTTTAAATACTTCTTTTTGTGTTGTGTGTTATTGTGTTGACTAGTGTGCATGCAGGAAGGAAGAGAGGGAGAGGGAAAAAGAGAGGGAGGGAAAAAAAGAAGGGAGGGAGGAAGGACGGAGAGAGTGAGAGAGAAAGGGAAGAAGATGCGATCACGCGTAATTCCTCCACTCAGACTTGGTGGTGGTGCATGTGGCGTGTACGTGTTTCATAGACTCCACGAGTGTGCGTGTGCGTGTGTGTGAGCACTGGGAGGAAAGGGGATTGTGCTGTGAAAGAGAAAGAGCATCTGCCCCTGGAACAGCTCCATCTCATTAGATGGAGAACCCCACACCCGTGCCTGGCTCTGGACAGACCCACCTCCAGGGCAGAGACCTCCTCTGCCTGCCTCTTCCTCTGTTCCCGGAGGCCCCGGCTCACACGGAGCTCCCAGCGCACACAGCGAGAGCTCAGCATCGTTTTCTGTACTTGATGATGTGCTTTGATTTCACTCAATACACCCACCATGGACCATGCAGCCAGCAGTGAGGGTGCGGGCTCTGGGTACACAGACGACAATGACCAGCAAGCTCTGTGCCCCTGGAGCAGGCGGCCCTCCCAGCACCCGATGGGGAAGATGACCCTGCTCCCGTGATCTTCCGTGCCCTTCTTCCCCACAGCACGATGGCTCTGGGGCCCCAGCTCTGAGAGTCCCCAGCCTGCGATTGAGCCTGGAATTTCAATGGGAAGGGGTACCCTAGGGATTTCTGACTCAAAACCCCCTGGAGGCACGGAGCCCTAGGACCTGCAAGGTTCCCTCTGGGTGGAGAACTCATCCAGCCCCCAAGCTACAGACTGGAAGTGCTCCAAATGCAAATCACACCCTGAGCTGCTGCGTCCCATTGTCTGCAGCCAATTCCCGTAGTCCTGGAGCAAAGGCCACTGGACTGTCCCCATTTCAGAGCGTTGGCCACCTAGATCAAGCAGGGGCAGAGGAAATACATCTCAGGCTCACTCGAACATCGGGCTCAGGGAGCCAGGACCCCCGCTGGAGTCAGGTGTGACCTCTGCACCCAGACACCATTCGTCACCCCAGACGGTCCTTCCCCGACTTGGAGAGGCGCGTCATTTTTAGAGCAGTGGAAAAGAACCCTCCTGTAGTTTCTCCAATTACCTGAAAACACTGGGGCGAGGCAGTCTGGCTATGAAGCATCAGGACTCGTGAACTGGGCGGACACTGGCTTCAGCCTTACAGAAGGGCACACCCATGCGGGAAGCTGAGATGAGACACAGGCCACGCCCTGAGGGAGGACAAGCTCGGGATTCTTGGACAGCTGTCAGAGGCATCTGTAAACCTCCTGAGATTTTCCGTAAAATTATATGTTTTTGTGTTTGTGTGTGTTTTTAGGGAGGTCTGTAGCTTTTCGGATTTCAAAGGGTTTCGCTCTCCCAGAAGGTTAAGAACCACAGCTATGGAACATCTTCTTACATTTAATCAAGAGGGAACATTTCTAAGGTGTGGGAGATTTATCTTCTTAATTCTCTAAATGCGCAGTGGGCGCTTCTAACAACTCTGTCAGGAGCCAAGGTGAAGCCAGCAGACAGCCTCTGTGCAAGCAGAGGTTTACTTTTAAAAATCAGTCTGATCTTCTAAGATGTTTGAAAGAAAAAAGCTCACCATTCGATTTTTTTAAAAGACAAATTGATCATATAAACGGCCGTATGGTTTAATTTTACAATCACCTTGGGATTCTGACTTTATTAAAAATGTCTCTTCAGAACCTCCATTCTGTTTGATCAATCACGTGCAATTCTCCAGTTTTCACATTCCCACATATGCTTGTAAATAATTTGCACATTTCACTACATTTAAATGAAATGCCATTTTGAGGACGTGTAAAATCTGTCTTAGTAACTTTTTTTCATTAGATGTGCAAAATAATCCACGAAGTACAGGTCACACACCCTTAGGGAAATTCCTCACCCTCGCTGGATGTGCTCTCTTACATGCAAGTTGTGGCTGCTACTGTCTGCTGCTGGGAGGGTCCTGAGACTAGACGAGTAAGACCTTGGGTACAAGTGCCTAACACAGGCACAGCTGATAACCGGAAAATGCTGTTTGCTTGGTGTTCTCCATGAGTACAATAGGTCTCCAATTTTTCTCCCGGGACCCAGGGTCCAAACTGCCACAAGGACCTGGCGTTTCCATCTTGGATCAGATCCAAAGTGCAGACTCCCTGAATCTGAACAGCCTCACATTAAGAACCCTGTGGGCTCTTGCTCTCGATTTCCCAGCTGGAGAGACTCTCAGGGCGGGAATCCTACCTCGGGCCCCAGAGCCTGTCCTGCCAGCGCCCGCCGTGAACCGGCAGAGCCTGCCCTGCTTTCCAAGCTGGTGGAGCCCTTGCTCACCAACTCGCCCTTCTGGAAGTGCTGTGACAAGAAGGTCACGCCTCCGCCCGTCACGCTGACTGCGTCCCAGGGGAGAGGTGGCCTAACCTGTGTGTCTGCCCTTGGGTGTGCTGCTGGAGAGGCGGTGACGTTCCTTGTTGCAGGAGGAAGTTACATAAGCCACCGAGGTTGTCATCGCTCTGCGGCTTCTGGATCCAACCAGGGATCTGAGCCCCGTAATCTGAGAAAGGATTGGTGACTCCTTGTCGGAAATCAGGGTGTGAAGAGCTGTTCCAATCACGCACACATACGGTGCACGAACGAGGCCCTCCATTCAAACAGAACTCCGGACGTTTCCTCGGAGCCCCTCAGTGGAGATGTGGGGTCACGAGGGGCACAGTGCTGTCCTCTTTGTGCTCTTCTTCCCTTTTTCTCTCCCTCTGTCTCCTCGGCCCCCTCCCTGTCTGCTGCTCGTCGCCCTGGTCCTCTGTTGCCCACCCCCCACCTCCAGGCTCTTCTCCATGAAGACCCTCAGAACCAGGTTGGAGCCTCGCTGATCCAAATGAGTCAATCCTTTAGCTGGATGGTGTCAAGATCTGGTTTCTCCCACAAACCCTCCAATTTCAGATGCGAACCAACCACTCTCTGCTCCATAACGACCACTGTGATAAGAAGAGCTCCTTTTTCTGGGAAGGAAGCTTAGAAATTACACTCCGAGGCTGACAGCTGGAAGGGGTGCTCCAAATCGTCGATTTCAGTGGCTTCTAGACATCTGTGGCTTCCCAGAGTCCTCCTCTGCAATTTTGATAAGACTCAGGTATCTGCACACCAGGTAGAGAAGTCGTAGCAGCCCAGATGCACAGATTTCCCATATAATTTTGCCAGATTCACGGACACCACTGAGTCTGTGCAAGGAGCTGAGATGTGAAGCCCATGGCAGCCAACCCCCGCCTCCGTGGACAGCCGTGGGCCCTGAGTGAGGCCGGCAGAGGCCAAGGAGACGGCACCACCCACAGCTGTACCAGCCGAGCCAGGCTCCAGGCCACCGAGGGACCTCCGGCCGTCACTCCTGCCTCAAGACCTGTGCCTCATCAGTAAACAAGGGAAGTGGCCTCTTGGGCTCTGAGACCCTCTGCAACCCCAGGTTTTTGTGAAATGCCTGGTAGCCTGGAGGCAAGAGTAGGACCCTTGTGGGACGGCCAGACCTCCCACCACATCCTGGCCACTGCTGTGGCCTGTGGATGTGCAAGCCGGGGGCACCCCGCCCTCGCTCTCCTCAAGCCACTGAATGACCGTGGGTGTCCCTCAACCTTCAATGCCTTCCCCAAGGTTTTCCTCCAGTGTAGGAAAAAATAGATTTCTATGTTTCAGAGAATTATTAGCAAACTTTTCAAACTTTTCTGGTGACATTAAGACGGTGGTGGATAAAATCAATGAACTCAGTCGTCAAAAAGCAAGTTTGGAAGGCATCGATCTTTTCTGAAGTCAAAGATAAAAAAAAACCCTACACGGATTCCAACACCTGACTGTCCCCTCCCTGAATCCAACAGTCAACCCTGGAGGATCTGACCTGCATTGACAGCACGAAGATGGCACTGGACCCTCAGAGGAAGAGGTGCTCTGAGCAGCTGGTATGGACTGGCCTTCTGTTGTCTGGTCACATTGCCCATTTAAGGAAAAGCCTGGGATAAGCTTGGAGACAAATTCTATTTTTCATCCTTCTCCTTTTGAGAGAGGCAGAGCAGGGAGCCATCGAGGGCCGACGATGAGGGATCCGCACCTCACCCTCCTGGGGGGCGCCCTCACCTGGGTCACCTGCCTGGCATTCTCCTCGAGAACAGTCAGATTGTCTTGTCTGCTCCCAGCAGATATGGTGGCGCCACGTCCATGAAGGAGGCCTCTTTCCTTCCTGGGCCGCAGTCAACGCTGAGACCCCTGGGAGTTGATGATAGACTGTGCACCCCATTTTCCAGACCTTTGCTCCCCTCCTCCCCCACCTTCCTTCTGACCTACCTCTTGGAGTTTTCCAGATGCTGTGGTCCCTTTAAGGGCAGCTAAGCACCAAGAGGGGACAGCCTTTCCGGATGGCGGTGTTCACACAGGAGTCAGCGCCGTCACTCTGCAAATGGACTTGCTGGGAGTTTTAAAGGTGGTCTTCGGAGATGTTTACACTTGGGCCCCCCTTTAAATGCATCCTCTGAAGCAGAGGGAAAACGAAACCGCCACTGGTGCTGCTGGTGCTAGATGTGAGCCCAAAGGAGTCAGGATCGCTGGATCTAACAGGACATTTTTGGATGAGCTCTGCTGTTCTCAGAAACCCAGGCAAGAGCGGCCTTATTATCTGGGCTTCTTCTGAACAGAGGTGGCAACAGGGCCTGGTGGATCCAAGGCTCCCCCATCCTACACGGGCAGCTGGGACAGAGGAGGCTGCCAGGAGAGGACGCAAATCGAGAGGCAGGAGGACAGGAACAGGAAATAAAGGACGTGCCAGCAGGAGGAGGAAGAGGCATGGACAAGGCCACTGCCACCCCACAGCCTCTCAGGCTGCCGCATCGGCTGTTTCCATCACAGTGCTCGGCTCTGAGGAGCACCGGCAGGATCTTATTAAGCGAGGTCACTAGGCCAAGAAAGTGTACAATGGGATGCCCGGCTCCTGTAGGCACAAAAGGAGTCTTTAAGGCCATCTTTGCCTGTTCCTTGCACATCGACACCACTGCGGGCAGAGGGGGTCTTCCACAAGGACCCGTGTCCACTCTCCCACCCAGGGACCACCTCAGCGTGTGTGAGTCTGAGTCCACATGGAGAGGGGCACAATCAGAAAGAAGGTGGGGCCACAGAGCAGGTGGTGTCCATGTGGTACCCTCTCCCCGAAAGCCAAGGGCAAAGTCAAGGGCCAATTCCTGCCCTGCCCTCTGCAATTCCCCTGCTCCCTGTCACACATGGCCCCGTTGCTGCCCCCCATCCCCCCCATAATCAAGCACCAGGAGAAGGTCAGGACCCAGACATGGCCAGTCAGTTTGCGTCGCTCCACCTTGTCCGTGCCCCCTGACCCACCCCACCACTTCCCCAACCAAAGCTCACCGGCCTGGGAGGAAAGGTAGCATTTTCATTTCACAAAGATCTTTTTTCTTACTACCTCGGTGGTGCCTTCTTACAGAGTGTCCGTCCCTCTCACAACGCCACACTCGATGAGGCGAAAGAATTGAGGTTCAGATCTGATTCCTTTCCTTCTGGATTATCCAACTGACTTCCCACATTTCAGCCCCTGCTGGTTTCCTTGGTGTCACTGAAGTCTCTGGGCCTCTCCGTGGGCTGGTACTATTGTAGAGCTGTTAGGAGTGGGGTCGACCCCCGGTCCCTGGTGTCAGAGCTGAGAGCCTCCCTCGCAGGACGCTGGGAGGTTGGTGGGCATGGGAGAGCCAGCAGCTAGGCTGGTCCAGGAAATGGGCAGCTGCCACCAAGGGGCGCTTGAGCTTTCTTACTGGCCCACCACCCTAGTCTTGAAGAGTCTTAGAGTCTGGAGGGTCTTCAAGGAAGAGAATGTGGACTTATATAAAGGAGCGGTCCTAAATCTTCTCTAGGGCGGAACTTCCCAGCTCCAGAGGGACAGTGCTGTCCCTTTGGCAGCTGAGGAACATTCCAACAGGTGAAGCTGGATTCCTGGATTCCCTCTGCCAGCCGGCCGGGGCGCGGCAGGCCTGCCTGCATCCTCTCTTGCTGCCCTGACCGCCTTGACCTCACTCTGTCTCCCAAACTGTCGCTGCGGATGGCCGGCCCCACAAAGCTTTCTGCTGACCCCACAGCCCCCAAGCAGGTGGTGCATCCAGTCTCGGGAGCTTTGTCAAAGGCAGAGGCCCAGGCCCCCAGGACTCACACTGTAGTGCGGCCTGCCCTCCCCGTGCCCCACAGGTTGCACTTGACCGTCTCACCCAGCCTTAATCTCGACCCCAGCCCGGGCAATCTGGGGCAAGCGCCTGGTTTTAATTCTGCTGCCCCACAGTTTTATTGCTGAATACACAATTGAGCTCCCCTTTAAATAGCGATTAAGAAAAAGTACAGACAAGGTCTGACCCCGTCTCAAGCATCCATCAACAAAAGAAAAAGACCGAGTGGCCACGGCTCCGTGCTGGGCTGGGTGTGGACTGCGGTGAGAGGGGAACCGCCCTGCCATGGCTGCGCGAGCCGATGACACGCCCAACCTGGCTCACCATCCCCAGAATATCAAAGAGAACATAAATCATAAAACTTGAAGGCTTGGAAGAAACCTCAGAAGTCAGAGCAGTGCCTCTCAACTGTCAATGTGCCCAGGACCTTGGGGATCTTGGTGAAGCAAGATCAGGCATCTTGATTCTGAGTCAGAGGTGGGAGCGCCCAAGACTCTGCATTTCTAACCACCTCCCGTTGAGGCCGACGCGACGCTGCAGGGCCCAGGCTGGAAGAGCGAGGCCCTAGGAGCAGCGTGGCTTCAAGTGTGGGCTCAAGGTTCATGCCCCAGAAAGGAGGAAGTTTTGGGGGTTCATCCTTCTGTACTTTCAGATAAAGGGCCCTTGGGGAGGACCAGGACACACCACAGTCAGCTTAAGTTGTTCTAGAAAGGCTCCTGTGTGGATGGCTTTTAGCCCTCACAGCAGCAGGCACGAACTCTGCCAACTTATAGATTCGTAGTCAAAACTGGGAATTTTTTAAAATGACTTAGAAGTTTTATTTATTAATTTTTTTTTTACAACTTTAAAGCAAAACTCAGGTATACGCTCAGAAGTGTTTTTTCTCCCTTTGAAAAGTGTTAACAAAGTGTTTCAGATGAATGAAACGTTTCATCGGGGTCAGCCTTTGAAGTGGTGGCAGAGATGCGTGGCGTGGGGCACTTATGAGCTGGGTGGCCTCGGGCCAAGTGACAACATTTCTGCGCTTCCATATCCTTGTCTGTAAAATGGAGACTGTATTTACCCAACGAGTTAATACGCGATGTAACGCGCTCAGTGTGTCACGTGAGGAAAGCCCTCATCAAACGTTGGTTGGTAACGTTGGTGTTATTCTTTTCTCCTTCACTGGAGCCTGGGAGGGGAAATTTACACAAACACATTGGAAGTCATCAGCATGGATTGTGGACGTGTGAGCGCGGGAACTGGGTTGTACCCCTGTTTGCAATGGCGGCAATTTCAAGGCACGCAGCAGACAAGCAGAAATGGAGCTTAGATGACAGATAAGTTTCATGTGGAAGATAAAATAAGCTAGAGCGAGCCCCCAGGACACCACATGACCCCTCAGCTCCATCACAGAGCTGCAGGGGACCAACAGTGGGTCACCAAGGATGAGGGGCTCCAGGCCATGGCGGGACAAGCCCTTCCTGCTTTGGAAGGTCAGAATTGCATGCACCACTGAGAGCAAAAGACACCTCCAAAGTTGGCTTCAATTTCACCCACAACTGGCCCTGGTTTGCAGGGCCACACACCTCACCCCTTAAGGGGCCAAAGAGACAGGAAGGTGACATTCTGACCACAGAGTCCTTACCAGGACCATGAAGCCCACTGGCCCTTTATCTGCTGCTTGGGATCTCAGGATGAAAAGCATCATTGGAACGCTAAGCAGTATTATGGGATGATCACCCATCTTCTAGAAAAAACACTTAGCATGAACTACCCCTCCGACCAACCCTCCAAGCCTTCCTCTCCTCGTCAGGCCCGGGGTAACCACCCCCTTGGCCAACTTGTCTTCTCCTGTAAGAAGGCCTCAGTGTTTCTGAGATCGATGGAGTTAATCAAGCATCGATCGAGTCCAATGTCTCGTTAATTAGTATTATTACCATTGCTTATTTGCGTTAGCTGAATATTACACTGTTTTAAGAAAATTGAGGAGATTCTCCAGTTATTTGGCATTGTGTAGACACGTCCGTGTAGACTGGAAAAGTGAGAGGCAGAAAATTTCCTTGCGTTCATAGTGGACAACAGAATTGCAGTTCCTTCGGGAAGGGACTCCACTGAGGTCTGACGAAAGGAGCCTGGAGGTGACCTGGGGACGTCCGCGGCATTCCATTGTCAACCCAGAGATTAGCACTTGTTCCCATAGATGCCCAGCACCCCAATTCATCCTCGAGAGGATCCCGGCCACCAACAAAGTTTCGGAACCACCTAATGTGGGTGTGAGCCTTCTTGGGGATCCCCTGAATTATTCATTCATCAGCAAATATTTGTTCGATCACCACTCTGTGCAAAGCACAGTGATGAGTAATACGCAGTTCTTTCCCTCAATAAATACATCACTTCGGGGTGACAGGCAGGTTAATTACTAACTCTTATGCAAGCCTGAATGAAATAAATGTTTTCATAAACGTATAGCTGGGGCATTATGGAGATGCTGGGAGGCGGTGGTTAAACCTGATTGGAAGCGTAAGGGATAGGCTGGCATCTGTGCTGGGCTTCACAGGATGCCGTAGGCAGAGAAGAGCCAGCGAAGCAGGACCCCCACCCAGAGCTGTTACTTAGTCTTCCACTTTTTGTTTAGCTAGATAATGCCTTCCATTGTTCCAACATCAAAGTGATATTTAAAGATGTGTGGAGCCAGCCCTGATGGTCTAGTGGTTAAAGTTCGGCACCCACTGCTCCAGCGGCCCAGGTTCAGTTCCCAGTCATGGAACCACACCATCCATCTGTCAGTTGCCGTGCTGTGGCAGCGGCTCACATGGAAGAACTAGAAGGACTTACAACGAGGATACACAACCATGCACTGGGGCTCTGGGGAGAAAAAAAGAAAGAGGAAGATTGGCAACAGATGCTAGCTCAGGGCAAGTCTTTCCCTGCAAAAAAAAATAAAAAGATGTGTGCAGTATGAAGTCTAGCCCCAACCTCACTCATCTGTCCACTACCCTCATCACCCTTATGACTAGCCATTTGCATTAGGTTTGTGTTTCTTCATGTAAATGAAAGCAAATGCTAGCGTATATTCTTAATCCCCCTCTTTACACATCGTTCCATGTTTTGCTTTCTCGCTCAGCATCATATTCTGAAGACCCTTCCACCCCAGGACCCGGAGATCCCCCTCCTTCTTTTCTCAGAGCTGCAGGTTATTCGAGCAGCCGCAGACGGATTTATGTCTGGGTCATTTCCCGCCTTCCGCAATGAACGATATTGTACTTAAGTCGTTTCGCAGGCGTGCTGGTGTTGATGAGACTTACAGCGTGGGGTTGCTGGCCAGGATCCGCACATCCGTAGTCTTGGCAGACAGCACTGGGTCCCTCCCTAAGGGCTGTGCCATGTTGTCTGTCCCCAGGGGGTGTGGGAAAGCACCTGTCTTCCACGCCCTCTCCCGCGTTCTCAGAGCGCGTTCTTAAATCTACGGGCTGTTTATCTAATAGGTAAGAAATGGACTCTCAGCTTAGTTCCAATTGCATTTCTCTTATTGGAAATGACGAATAGCCATTGAAATGCACGTTCTTAGAAGAAAGATCGCTAGGCCTTTCATTCGACATCCACCCCCACGTCCAACGTCAATTTGAGAAAGTCAGAGACCAGGCATAAGCCATTTCATTCTCTACCTCCAAGTCATTTCCTCTTCGATAAAAATTCAACTTGCAAGAATGAGAAGACCCATTTGAGTGCACAGGGCTTCATCCAGTGCATGTATGACATCGAGCGTGGTGAACAGGTAGTTCCACTGATGCTAAAGGATCCTGTTGTCTGGCTGTCTACAGAAAATCATCTTCAGGAAGCACTGGGCTGAGTGTCTGAGGGCTGCACCAACACGAGGAAATGAAGGGACCCTCTCCCCATCATCACAGCCTGGGCCTCCGATCTCTTTCTTGGGAGGACGGGGTCCCTGGGGGTGTGGAGGCCCCCCAGGGAGTGGGTGGCCTGCCAGTGCCTGGGGAAGAGGGCCCCAGGAGGCCCATTCACCCCATTTGCGGAACCCAAAACCTTAGGCCTCTGTGCTCACGCCCCACCTTTATGGCAGCCAGAGGCTCAGGCTGGGAGATCTCCTTGAATAGGACCCGAGGCCTAGGGGAACAGGAGCCAGAGCCTGTCTCTAACCGTGGAAGGCGGTTGCTGAGAGTTGGAAGAACGTTATTATTTTTAATTGAATCAGAATGCTGTCAATAAGACTCGGCATAGGGATTTGACCTAAGGTAGAGCAGGGTCTGGCAGCCCCGATGTCCCCTTAGCCACACAACGCTGGCAGCAGCCTTGGTGGTCCGTCCATAACCATTGGCAGTGGATTGATGTGGCGGCGAGAGAGCATTGTGATGAGCTGAGGTCGCGGCTTCATCCCTGGGCGGCTGGGTGGGCTGCTGGCCTGGCTGGCTCTACACCCACTGCCTGCACCTGGGGTCAGAGAGCCCATTTGCACAAATCCGGATTGTTGCCCACGGAGAACACCCAGGAGGGCGGAGTACATGGCGGGGTTCCATAAATGCTTCTCCAACTAATTGCTTAATTGCATACCCAGTGAGTGAGCAAACAGCGGGGCAGAAGACCCCAGGAATCCCGGCCACATCCAGAGCCTCTCTCCCACTTCCCCTTCCTGACGCTCTCCCCGACTACCCCTCCTAGTCTGGAACAAAATGCTTCAGGGGGAAAATAACATTTGGCTTGAATGACTAGGAGAATCAGTGTCCCAACTGCTACCCACCCACCTCCCCCTGAGACCCATGAGAAGGGAGGAAAGCGGAGAGAGTGATTCTGGAAAGTTCTCAAGGTTTCCCCACCCCCCACTCTCACACACAGACCACTGAGCTGGGGGCACTCCACCTTGAAAAGCCCTTCTTCCCCGGCTCCCTGTCTGAGCTCGATGAGGAAGCAGACACAGTGGGAAAAGCACAGACTCAAGCACAAATTACCGCTTCCTGACCACGTGACGTTGGCCACGATAGGCACCCCCAACCTCTTTCTGCATCTGTAAAACAAGGAAAATGTCTCATGGATCTTGCAAAAATTAAATATAATTATCGATACAAAAAGCCCACAAGTGACGCCGTTCTGGATGCATTTTGAAGGTAGAGCCAACGTAATCTGCTGACAGATCGGATGTGTGGGTTGAGAGTATTGCAGGATGATACCCAGGTGTGTGGCCTGTGCAACTGGGTCATAATCCTCTCGGCTGAGATGGGGCGAGGTGGGAGGAGCAGGTTTTGGCGGGAAGGGATCTCAGTTGGGACGCGGTGTTTTGAGATGTCAACAGGGCATCGAAGCAGAGAGACCCAGGAGGCAGCTGCCCATGCGAGTCTGGAGTTTGGAAGAGGGCATTATGCAGGAGCTCAGACTGAAAGTCACTGGCACAAAGGGGACACTTGAAGCAGTGAGAGAGGAGATTGGTGGCGAGAAGAGAAGAGGAGCAAGGGTGAGCTCTGGGCGTGCCAATATTAAGAGGTCAAGGAAGGAGCCAGACAGGGCGAACCAGGAGGAGTAGCCTGATGAGATGGGAGGGAACGAAGACGGGGCTCTGGAGGAAGGGCGATCGGCCGGCTCGCGTGCCGACCTTGTTCCCGGTGAAGATGTGAAGGCCTAGGCATTGGGCCGAGCATCGTGGAGGAGACCTCGACAGGGTAGTTTGGAGAATGCACCAGCTCTAAGGGACAGTAACAGGAGAGGATTTTTGGACAGTAGATATAGACAATTCGTCACGAAGTTTGCTGCAAGGGGATGCAGAAAAATGGGGCCAAGAGGAACTTCGTTTTGTTTTTCTGAGAGGGGAGAAATAGCACATTTGCATGCTAGTTAGAAAGACCCAGGAGAGAGGACAAATATGAGCGTGCGCATTTTGAAAAGCTCTGCAGAGATGTGTAAGGGCCGTCCTCACTTCTCCGGTCCTGCCCTGCCACAAGGAGCCACCGATATGTGGGATACAGTGGCACTACCAAGAGATAGCTGGATCACTGTGGTCTCAGGGTGACAGTGGGTGAGCGGATGCCACTCCAGCCTTAGGTACCAAGGAGAAGAACTTGAGGCTGTGGGCATGGAGACCACAGAGAAGCTCATATATACGGCTTTGCACGGATTCATTCATTGCCATTACATAGGTTGTCTTCCATTTGAATGTGCAATCCATATTCCCTGATTTCCAAGCCTGCAGGAAGTTTTTCCTGTTGTCCCCGGGGGCCACCGTCCATGATTTGGGAACAGAGATCACATCATGGGGCCACCCCAGAGGCAAAGCTCTTCCAGTGAGGCAGACGTTCCACACCGAGACTGCCCACGCCTCTGCCTCAGACCTGCACAGGGGCATCCTCGTACGCAGGGATCTCCGGCAGAGCCCCGATGGTCCAAACAGCCCCACTGCCATCACCTTTCTATCCCACTACCCCTTCCACATCCGCTCACCCCAACACGCACAAATAAAATGATGGGAGACCTGCGCTCCCTGACCCTAACCATCCTGCTCACTTGGGGTCTCGGTAGCATGGCCATGTTTCCCTTCTGGAATTTTATTTGTCCCCATCACTCCCTACACCCTCCTGAAGAAAGTTCACCCAGATCTGGAGTTAAGGACCCCTGGGAAGGGGAAGAATTTGAGATTCAGTTTGAGGAGGAGAGAAGGAGAAGGAAGGGAACGGAGACCCATGCACTGTTACCTCCCACACAGTTCTGGATGGAGAGGTTCCCAGACTCACGCCTGCCAAACCCAAACCTGAAGCCCTGGCAGGCGTCAGGACCGCATGGTGCAGAGCACCAAGGAAATTTTATAGAAAAAGACCTGACGCTGGGGGTGAGGGCGAAGGTGACAGAGCCTAGAACTGCTCACTTGCATACAGTAGGCGCTTAATAAACATTTGTGAGTGGCCGGAATGGACGAACGCATGAGCAAAGCGGGAGCCACAGAATCTGGCCATTCGAAGCTGGAGCCTTATAACGTATGCGCGTAGGAGCCAAAGTCAGCCCCTGGGGGAAAAGCAGCTGGAGGATTTCTTAAAGACTCATTCATGCTCCGCCAGAGAGCACAGCACTCTGCAGGCTTCCTGTCAGCCTCGGAGTGCCAAGGTCAAGGGTGACGAATTATTTTGAAACTCTGAAAACTTTTGGCTCCATCCCTGGTTTCCCAACCCTCTGTTGAGAGTCCCTGTGACTTGAACCCTGAATGGAGCCTGCGTGACTTCTCTTCAGCCTAGCTGGGGCGATGAAGCCAAGAGCTGGAGAACGCTGCCATTTAGTTAATCACGATACTCATAAATATACAGCAGACACTCTTCCAAGCACTTTTCATGTGTTAACTCATTGAATCCTTACAACAGCCCTGCGTTCATTCACATTTTATGGTTGAGAGGACCAGGCAGTCAAGGAGTCCCCCAAAGCCACGTGGTGAGCATGTTGGGCACTGGGATTTAGACCTGGGCAGTGTTACCCCACTGGGCTTGCTCTTAATCCCATGCTGAACTGCCTCTCTCCACCCAGGACCCTGGGTTATAGCTACCCACTCTGAGTCCATCCATCCATCCATCCATCCATCTGTTTATCCATTCGTCCATCCATCCATCTGGTCATCCACCCAGCCATTCATCCATCCATCCATTTATCCATTCATCCATCCATCCATTTATCCATCTATCCATCTATCCATTTATCCATCCATCCATCCCTTTGTCCATCTGTCCATCCATCCAACCATCTATAGGTCTATTTGTTACTCACAAGTCTTATGGTTTACTGACTAGGCAGCAGTCCAAACAAGGTGGCAGAGGGAAGGAAAAGAAACGAAGACATGCATTATTGCTTATATTATCACACATGTTAGACCACACACATGGGAAAAACATGAAATGGAAGGCTGAACTCTGGTTAGCATCCTTTGGCTGCCCAGGAGGAAAATTTTCCTAGGTGTCTTTGTCATTGACTTCACTGTTGACCCCTTCCTGGGCTCATCCTAACCCTCATTCTACATTTTACCTCCACACTTCACACCAAACTTACACTCCCCCAGGAAAGCCTTTCTTCTCATTCCCCAAACTTCACCTTAGTTCTGGACAATGCTGCATTTTTGCCAAGGCATAAATTTAATTTATGAAAGGAAACTAATTGGATTTTCTGTGACAAATTACCTGGACCCGAATGACATGAGGAGTTGACTGCATTGATTAGTGAAATTATAACCAAACACATCCAGTCTTCCACAATCTTGGCAATGTACTCCATGACAAGTGAAACTCATACTCTCGGGAAAGGCTCTATTGTAAATATAACGATGAACTCTCAGCTATTACCCCATCGTGTTACCACCAGCGTAAATTCAAATGTCAGCACACAAGCTATTGCCAGGAGGCAGTGTGAGTGCCAGCGCATAATGGAGTCTTTCTGTTTCCATCTGGTGCAAAAGAAAGGAAAGCAGCTTTGATCAATAGATAATACGCTTGGCGGTTGGGGTTTCTCAATACAGCCAATAAACACAATCTTAAAATTGAGTCTATAAAGCTACACTCACCTTTCATTTCTTTTTATTGGACTTAATCCACCTTAAGCTTCTGTAAAGTTGATACCCACAAGGTGGTTGAAGATGAAAAAACAGAATGAAAGAAACAAAAAGAAATCTTGATTTTCATTCAGATTTTAAAACAAAGACACTATTTATTAGCACTCACTTTACATTACAATCTGATGATCCTCATTCTCCTCTTGAGTGAATACTCGGTCAGCAATAGGTTTTTCTAAATAGTAACAGCTAATGGTTATTAAGTGTGATGACAGCAATTAGTGCTCACCCATAGCCGTGGTCCTCTCTTCTCTTTCCAGCACATGGCCTTCCTGACCCCTTGTGGTGGGCGTGGCCACGTGACAAGATCTGGACCATGGGTATGCGTACAATATCTGTCCAGAGTATTGAACTGCCAGAGTGAGAGCCTTCAGCATTCGGGTCCCTTCCCTCTGTCCACTGTTTTTGCTGCCCTGGACCCAGAACAAGGGTAATGCCAACCCAGAGACCTCACAGCTGATGCCCAGTGGACGTGCGCAATGATCAGGAAGTGAGATATCGGGGTTATCTGATTCTGCAGCATCATGTTGCCCATCCTAATAAAAGTGCCTACTGTGTGCTGGACACTGTTCTAAAGTCTTTCATTGTAGCAACTCGTTTTGTACTCAGAACAACCCTTTGAGATTGACTCTATCATTCCTAGTTGACAAACGCAGAACATGAGGCACAGAGCAGAAAACAACAGGGACTGGCACTGACGTTTATGGCCCCCTCGTACCACAAGGCTTTTCATAAATTAGGTCATTTGATCCAACTCAGATTCCATTTTTAGGGTCTTAAATATTCTCCAGTTTTACGCACAATTGTGGATGACAGCGGCCGGATGATTTCCCCCACTTCTTGATAGTGGAAGGACGTCAAGACTGAAAAAAAGA
This sequence comes from Equus quagga, assembly GCF_021613505.1. Taxonomy (NCBI): domain Eukaryota; kingdom Metazoa; phylum Chordata; class Mammalia; order Perissodactyla; family Equidae; genus Equus; species Equus quagga. The sequence continues at coordinate 2,452,582 of NC_060274.1, read as the reverse complement.
ACACAGACCGCTCCCTATGTAAATGGGGAGTGATGAATTGTCCTTGCAAAAATGGATGTAACTGTGTTACAGGCTTACAGGTGCCTTGACTTCTCTGGGCCAGTTTCAGCCATGAGGTAGTGAGCACAGAGCTGCACTTCCGCTTCCATCCAGAGCTGTCAGCGTGGTGTAGTACAAGGGGGTTCAAATTGTGCTTCTGGAAACCCAAATGTTTCCACAGAGGTCCTGCAAAGGAAGGGAAGTGAGGGCTCGCTCCAGGCACCCCACCCAGCTCAGCAGAGCGCCTCTTCTCCTGGGTTTATAGGTTGGATTTCCATTGCATCCTATTTGAAGAGCTAGTTCCATGGCTTTAAAAAATGTTGAAACCCGCTGGCGTGAAGTCAGCCTGAGCTTAGGAATCACACAGAGCAGGTTTGCATTCCGACTTTGCGCCTCCGCGTTGCGTGACCTTGGGCAAGTTGTTTGACTGCCCTATTTCTTTAATTTCCTCCTGTGTGAAACGAAAAGTATTAGGATAACAATTCCCACCTGGCAAGGCTGTGCAACAACTCCAACCCCACAGACCGTAAGGCTTATGACGGATGCCGTGGGCGCCCAGAGGATGAGCACCAGACAGGACTGGGGATGACAGCCTTCCTGAAGAAGGCAGCATCTGGACTAGATTGGGAGAAGGGATAGGGGATAGCCAACATCAGCTCTCTATGGGAAGCAGAACTGAGACTACGTCTATACCACGTTAACCACTGGGTTGACTAGAAATGAATTGGCCCACTTGACTTCTTCCATTTTTCTTACTCAGCTCCAGGCAGAGTGGAGAGAAGTATATTACCACCAAAATAGCTTTCTAACACGATATGCTCTGAACGCTGGCAGCACTGCTGGTTGATTTTATGCTCCATCCCCATGGGTTTCCAATTCTGTATAAGTTACCTCCAATGCAGTCATCTTCAAAGAAATTCACTGGCCCAAGACATTTGAATTAATCATAAAATCAGCCTTTTGGAGAAAATCTCATACTCAGGGCTCTCCCCTCCAGGTGCCAACCACTGCAGTAGCATCCGGGACTGAAAACAAGATTTAAAAATACGCCTTGGCCTCAATAGAGCGGATAATTTGTGCATGGAAACTGAGCCAAAGGAATTGGCATTTTCTATCCATCTTTTCCCTGGAGCAGGAGCGTTGCTGCAGGACTAGCACTGTTTGGGGTAAACGTGGATCTGAGAGGGATGCAATACTCTGTTGGGTGCAGAGCTCCCTGGTGTCCAGACCTGGGCACCAGGTTCCTTCGCTCTGACCTGGCTGGCTGGGGCAGGTTCATCTCTAATTGAAGCACAAGGAAGGCTCCAGAGCAGCCCAAAGCCTTAGACTCACAGAGAGGGTTGCCGAGTCCTTCTGAGTTTCCTCCACTCAGAGACCAAGGGTCCCAGGGCCACAGGGAATATGCTTCTGGGTCCTGCCACCCAAAATCAGAGCCAGTCAGAAATGGCACAAGGCACTCAATGCTGGGACAAGAGACTCCGTGGGACAGCCTGGAAGTCCTCCAGAAATCTGACTCTTCAATGGTGATGGGTGTCATGCTTTGTTCACTAAGCAGGTGTTTCGTCCTCCTCTCCCGCCTGACACCACATGGCAGCTCACACAGCCATGCAGAGGAGCCACCCGCTCTGGGATGGACGGATCTGGGTGTGCATCTCACCGAGTTAAAGTAACCGTGTTTGGTGACCTGGGTCCATTTTTCGAATGAAGGATCACGTACCTCACTGTAAGTGAGCTTTCCTGCTTCCCCAGCTGTGATCTGACTTCTGCTGGCAACCGTGTGAACACCGCTCGCTTTCCCCTGTGGGCCAACGAGGCTGTTCTTCCCACCGGTGCTCCCAGGAGAGGCGTGCAGGCGGCCTGGTCTAGTTCTTTAAGTCAGACGAGCCTGCCGATCCGAGTCCCTTAGCCTCTCCGGATCTCAGCCAGGTCTTCCTCTGCAAAGTGGGAATAGCAACACTTTCCCCACAGTGTTGTCGTGATGTTTAAACGTAAAGTGGCACGTGGTACCTGGTAGGCATGTTATTTACTGTTATTATTAGGATTTGCTGACTGATCAACCAAACTTTTTCCCACTTGCATTTCTGATGACATCTTGTCAACTGGCTCATAACCCTGCAGGGGTGCCACGTGCCCGGATACCCTTCGATCCTGGAGGTTATCAGAAGGGTAGGTGGGAACCGGAGGGGCTTAGGACTCTCTCCCATCGGTCAGGCTCCCATCCAAGACTGGGGTGTACCACAGGGCCCTGGAGGGCGAGCACATTCAGGCCAGCCTACGAGGGAAGGCTCCACCCTCGCTGATGGACTTGGCTTCCGTCGATTCCAGAACAGATCCGTTTGGGTTGGTTTGCCAGCAGCCACCTGAGTTTCACAGCAACTCACCGGGGGGCAGAGGGCCTCCCTTGTGAACAGACCACTCTTTTGACCTGGGCCTGAATCCCTGGTCCACTCAAACGGCGGGGTCGCCATCGTGTGCATGGAAGGGACCGAGTCAAGCCCCTTCCTTTGCAAGTCTCCCCTTCTTAGAGCTCCCTGGAGTCCTCCTCAAAGCGGTCACTGATGGCTACATTTTAAAAGGCCTCTGAAATATTCAACACATCACGCAGGGTTGCAGCGAGGGTCAAGCGGAATGGTCCTCAGGGAGAACTCCACACAGCCCCGAGCATCCGCCAGCGCAGAATAGACGCCGGCTTCACAGTGCAGTTGCTACTCCAGAGTCCTACCTCCTGAGTCTCTCCTTCAGCGGCTGCTTATTTCCTCTCTGGTTTATTAAAATGATCTAAAAGTGCAATGTTCTTTTTCCATATTCTTTTTTCCTCCTACCTCAGGTTCAGTTATGACCCTGGAATTAGCACTTGAATGCATTTGAAACAATCCTCAGGGAGCTTTCATTGCTATCGTTTTCTGTAAAATGGTCTTATTTTTCAAGAGATAGCATCTCTCAATGCTCAGTCTCCCTCTATGATAATAAGAATCATATGCCAAGGTTTTATTTAGTTTTGTACGGGGACCAAGTTTTAGCTGAACAAACAGAATGAATGACCAAATGTAGACTAGAGAAATACAGAATTGGGCTCATTTTTAACATATGGGTATTAATATAAGAAATATGTCTGGCGTGGCTTCCTTGCACGGCCTTATTCCAAAATAAGTTTGACTTATTTTCCTCCATTTCAATGAAACATTTTGCTCTAGAATGGTTAGTCTCCATTTTTTTTGCACCTGATAAACACACACGGGTTTCTGTCACCCGTCACCCACCTTCACATGGGTGACAAAGGAGAAGAAACACCAGACTTAGTCACGAACACACTCAATGAGACCAGCTCGAAATGCAGTTGAGGTGCAAGTAGCCAGGGACATAGAAGCAAGTCTTATAACCAAAACTTTAATAGGCAGAACTTCAACAACAACCCTGTTTAAAAGGAAGGAAGCAGGGCCCTTTGAGGAAAAGCCTCAGGAGCCCAGCTATTCCACCAACATGTCATTTTTTTAAAAGAAAAAGCTACGCATTTTTTTTCTTTTTGGTGAGGAAGACTGGCCCTGAGCTAACATTTGTTGACAATCTTCCTCTTTAATTTTTTCCTCCCTAAAGCCCCAGTGCATAGTTGTACTTCCTAGTTGTAGGTCCTCCTAGCTCTTCTGTGTGGGACGCTGCCACAGCATGGCTTGATCAGCAGTGTGTAGACCTGTGCCCAGGGTCTGAACTAGTGAACGTGGGAGCGTGCAAGCTTAACCAAACACCACCGGGCCAGCCCCTCACTGACACTTCTTGTTGCTCAATTCTCCTCCTCCGTTGTTCTCATTCCACCCTCCAGGGGAAAAACGAGAAACCAAACAAAGCCTCTGAAAGTATTTTCTGGCAGTATTCTCCAGTGGGAAGTGGGATGCCAGCGGAGGTCCCTAGTGTGGACGAGGACACTGACACCCGGAGCTGGTGGCTTTTCTATCCTGTTAACCAAGAACACACAAGTCCAGGCACCTTTCCCAAGAGATAGGGATTGTCACAGTGAGGCAAGACAGTGGTGTCCTAGAGTGCGGAGCACCAGCCGATCATCCTGGAGGCCAATCCTGGAGGTCAGAGTGCAGCTTCCATGGTGGGAACCAAGTTCTACCATCCATGCGTCTATGCCAGCCTCTCCCACCCCTGCCAGCCAGGGCTGAGGGTGCTTGCCCTGCCTATCGTGGAGGACCTGATGAATGACTTTTCTTCCCCCGATGTGTCCCCTGCACGATTGGCTAACTTTGGCCTGCAGAACGATGTGATGATCTCTTATGGCCATTCCTGATAGTCCCCTCTCTACATTTTGCTTTCCTCCATGTCTCCTCTCACCTCTAGGTGGTCGAATCACACACGTGTCTTAATCTCAAACCTTTGCCAAATGTATAGCCTGCACGTCACACCATCACCCGAGTAGGACGTGTGTACATTTAACTCGGTCCTCCAATCACATTGGTGGCACCAGCTTTGACACTTTGTCCACTCCTTTCTCCTCCATCAACCTCTCTTCTGTGTGGCTTCTAAAGACCTTTCCTCCTCAATACGACTCTGTTCCCATTCCCATGGGGACAGCCTTAATCCCTCATTTCTAGCTGAGTCTCTCCACCTCACCTCCAACCACTTTCCCAGCACCATCTTCACACGTCATCCCCGCCAACTGCCCACAAGACCAGATCCGAGCCCCAACCTTGGTACCGAAAGCCTTCCAGGCATTCACTCTTTGCCTGTGCCAACTGTAATACACACCACACCTTCAAATAGCAGCCCTCGCTGTCCTGGGGATCCTTCCTGTGCGCCCCTTCTCTGTGCCGTTGATCCGGGCATTCCAGCCTCCCCAGCCCCACCTCATTCATCAGGACAAGACTTTGCTCTTTCCTCTAATTCCTAAAATCCTGACCGCCATGCAAGCTCATATAGCACCATCAACTAAAGGCCTTGAATATCTCAGACTTGTCTCTCCTCGTGATTCTGGCACCTTCGTGGACTCATTGTTAAGTTGGCACCTCTCACTGGGTGTTACTTCCTGCATGAGGCTGTGAGCATCTTCAGGAAAGGTGAAGAACTGCCCGATAAATTGTTATAAACCATTTCGCCTGGTCCCTGTCAATTTAGGCACTCAATGCAGCGGCGAAGACTCAAAATAATTAACAACCGCACAGTAAAACAAATTAATATAGAAATCAATGTATCCTTAAAAATGATCAAATCCATTTTCCTTTGTTCTCTAAACTATATAGTTATCATATAACAGACATTCATATATAACCATTTACTGAGATACGTAAATTGTAGCACAAATTGTTCGTCCAATCATTCTAATAATTTCCAGATCATCGACAGATGTCTAAAAATGTTTGGCATGGCTTTTGCTTGACAAAGCTGTTCCTTCAAGGTGCCCCTGACTGAGTCACGATTGGGCGTGGGGAACTCCAAATTTCTTCCTACAACTTCCTTACGAATTACATGGTCATTAGGCGACTCAAGTCTCAATAGAGAAGTTCTTTTAACATCTTTGACATTGTTCAGGGTTCTGAAACCCATGTCAGCATTTGCTCCACTAACGTCAATTACGCGTAGCTATCCCAGGCTGATAACACTGTCTGACATTTTTGCGTGTCCAATCTCTACTATTAAACTAATCATGAAAATTGGTTATTGGATTGTCATATTTAATTAGCAGGCTGGATTTTCTTTATCCACAGAACTCCACATATGCATTTGTCCTAGTTTCAGCATTCCAAAAATTTAAAAACCTTAACACTTCGTTTTATTTTTTTTACTTTTTTCATTAAACCACAAGTGCATTTGCACATAATTGATTAGACAAGCTGGCAGTTTTTCCTCTTGGAATAGCTGCTTTGTGTTTTCATTTCAAGTTTCATAGCTTATTTCTTCCCTTGAATACCATCTTCTACTTTTCCTTCATAGTTGCTTTTTTTTAATTTTATATTTCATTCACTCAAAATGTACTTATGTAGCATCCACCAGGTTTGAGGGACCATTCTAGGCACATCAGCAATCAAATCAACAATAATAATAACAAAAATCTCTGCCTTGAGAGTCTTACAGTGTAATAACAAAAATCTCTGCCTTGAGAGTCTTACAGTGTAGAGGAAAGAAAATAAATAATAAACATAACAAAAAGTGTTACCGTTTCCTTGATATATGAAACAAATATAAGTTTGTTTTTGGGAAAAGTTATAAGGTGATCAATTTACAGATTATATTATATCATCCGGATATAATTGAATGTGGTCATTTTAGACAATCTAAATAAAAACACCTGGAAATTTGTATAAAAATTTGGCAGAAACGATGTATTTTCCCCCTACAATTAATTACAACTAAACTACAATTGCAGTGTAATTATAATTACATGGGCACTGTTTATGCGTACCCAATGTGTTTCACAAAGGAAGATTTCTTATTGAAATCATCTTTCTCAAACACTGATGATGATTAATATGTAGCTGCATGTGCCTCCTCCAGACCCACAAAATCATCCAAACCATTAAAACCTCTTCAAAGTCCCGTATTTTGCACTTCAAGCAAATGATTATGATTTTCTCAAGTGAAGAGATGAAGCATGACCAATAATGACTGAAATTTCGCTGCCTTGGTTTGTACGTTTTTCAGAAAGTCGTTTTCACGTTTCAATAGATGCGTATTTTCAATGAGCAGCATCAAAAATCTAGGTTACAATGATCAACCCACATCAGTGATATCGTTGTTTTGAAGTTCTAGTGAATATTTCATGTCTAAAGTGCCTGATTGCTTTCAGCTGCTGAGTAGGTGGTACTAAAGATTAGGATAGGACTTTCTAACTGTTTTTCATTTGCTTTCTCAACATCGTTTAATACAAATTCTCATAAGTTTTTATTATTTTAAATGTTTACTCTATGAAACTGAATTATGATATTTTCAAAAATTGCTCCTCATTAATTATTGCAAACGTTCTCTGGGTAAACGATGAGGCTTTAATAGAACATGACTATACTTTGCCTAAAATATGTAGATGATTGACATATTCAATTTTTAACATCACAAATTTGCATCTGGCGTTTATAGGGATATCAATGTTACTCATATTTTGTTGAAGTCATCAAATTGCTTTTAATTCCAGGAATACAGCTTTTTTGTGCCTCTTACACAATATCAACGCCTGTTCCAGGCTAGTCTGCTAGTCACACAGTATCAGATGTTCCAGACAGCGGATCTTACTAACACTATTTCCTCCTTGCTTCTCCAAAGATTCAGAAAATGCACGTCTTTGAGATTTAACGGGAGCGTTGACACTTCCCCACAGTGGTGTCTGTTTGTAATATTTTATTATAAATTCTGCAGTTCTACTTACACAAGAAATACAGTGCACCACAGCAGTGAAACCAAAAGTTTCTCAGAAAACAGCAAAACAGGAAGCCCATTTATCTGCAGTAGGCGTAACGGTCCAAAACAATTAGTGTGACCTGATGAGTTTACGTTAGAATGTATATTATCATGACATCTTCTCACTATCACGGCTACTATTTTGCTATTTACCAACCACGATGGACACGTTGCAGTATTCTCACCAATGGCTCCTTCTAGACTGCATGGTACCACATGGCCACATCCCATATGGAGCTGGGAGCAGCCTGACTCGACTAACCCTGAACTGACTTGAACATAGTTAACTTATTATGGTCCAGGGCTATCCTTTGTAACCTGCAGGTGGCTTTTCCGTCAACTAGAAGAGCCAGGAGTGGCGATAAGCGTTTGTCCCGCCACCAGCACCGGTTCCCATCCAGAGCTTTGCGTACACTGAGTGTTCTGTAGTCATTGGGAGTTCCCACTACTGTGCTTTGATGGACCTCGTCCCTGACAGGCTTCTCCAGGCCCGTGACCAGGCTGCAAAGAATGTTCTAGATAAGGTTGTGTCATCATCTCCCATGGAGTTTGGGGCTATTTTAGTCACCCCAGCATATTCAACATTTTTAGGGAACGGATCAACAAACCCTTTACCCGGTTTCCATCTTCGAATGTTTTGAGGATTAAACGAGAAAATGTGTACCAAGTGTCTGGTTCCTCTTAAGCACTACATAAGCATTAGCTGTTAGTCCCACACTGTGCTTGAGCCCGTGCTCCACAGACCCTGGGCTGTTTTCCCAGGCACCAGTTCTCATTGGTGCTCAGGTGGCCTTTTGTTTTCATCTGTCCAGACGTGGGAGTGGTTGTCATACTTCATCCTCCCCGCCATTTCAGATGGGCGAATTTCAGGGTCCATTGCAGACTTGGTTATTTCACTCCTTTGGTTCACCCTTTAAAGGCCTGAATTTAGTCTGTTTCTTCTAACTGGGGGTCTGATAATCCAATTCAACTATTTTTTCCTTCTTGAGGAAGATTAGCCCTGAGCTAACATCTGCTGCCAATCCTCTTCTTTTTCTGTTGAGGAAGATAGGTCCTGAGCTAACACCCATGCCTATCTTCCTCTATTTTATATGTGGGCCTCCACCACAGCATGGCTTGATAAGCAGTGCATAGATCCACACCCGGGATCTGGACCAGCGAACCCTGGGCCACAGAAGCAGAACATGCAAACTTAACCGCTGCACCACCGGGCCGGCCCCTCCAATTCAAGTATTTTTAACAAATGTCCTATTTCTCTTCTTTCTTCTGCTGCTTCTACTTGGGCAACTTCCCAGCATCCAAACAGAAGAAGGCACACAGAAAAATAAATAGTAAAGCCATTATCAGTTAATTTTATAATTTGCTGACCAATCTTGCCATAGGACGGATGAGTACAATTATTACACAGATTTGGAATTTCTTGCTGTCCCTCTCAACCGTCTGCATGTTTAGATGCATGACTTCTGAGCCAAACATGTTTCTTTTCCCAAGTACTTAGTTCCCAGGTTGGCCCACAAATAGAGAACAAGACCCTCTTGTTTATGATGAAGTGGGAAAGTCTTTTTTGAGAAATTCAGAGAATAGGATTTTCTAAAATGGAAGGTCATCTTTAGAGAAGTGAGAGAGTCACGATAACTAGTGAGATTTGTTGAAGGCGAGTGAGGAGTAGGGGGTTTATCAGCCTTAGAGTGTTCCAGGCCTTCAGACTGGGGCTCCATGACACATGGAGCATCATCCACCTGCTGCATCCGTGAACCCTGTGGACTACAGTCCTGGGAGCGCAGACCTCCGTCCTGGGCGCGCCATCCTGTCTCCTGTGGTGGCCACCCCCTCAGCACGTAACCCTGGCATCCCACGGTCTCTAGCAGAGCACAGATCTGAACACTGAGGACCCTGGCCCCAGGAAGAGGGAGGGAAGGAATGAGGGGTCAAGTTTGGACGCTCTGTGCCCAGTGCTGGAGAGCAAAGGGCAGTCAGGGAGCCAACCCAGGGAAAGGGAGGGCGGGCGTTTCTGGGGAAATGGAAATGGGCAAAATTTAGCTTCAGGTCCAGAACTTAAAAATATCCAGCCCAAACAGATGCAAGGGAACTGGGTCACCAGCTGTGAAACTGACTTTCTGCCCACTGCCTGTAATTGCCTGTTTTTCTCTTGGTGTCGTAGATCTGGAAGAGACTTTCTTCCAGTTAGAAAGGCGAGGTGAACAACCCTGGACAGACAAACATCTGCCGCAGCCATTTGAATCTTGACAGAAAGCCTCCACCGCCAGCCTCTCTACAGCTGGCCCACCGGGGCACACGGCGGGTACCTAAATCCTCCTGCTCAAGGAAGGCTCGTCCCCTGCCACTTTGCTGCCACGTGCTGATCAATAAAGCCTGGATCGACAGACCAAGAAACACCCGGATGAAGAAACACCAGCTTGCTTGTCTAAACCAGTCTTCACCTTGAATATAGAGCATGAACAAAGCACACAGCCTGTGAAGGAGCGACACGTCGTATCAGTGAGAAGCAGACGCACGTCAGTCTGGCCGTGCAGGAGTAATGTGACTGTCCCCAATTCTATTTACTAAATGCCCTGGCCTCACAGCCAGCTGTGTCTGAACAGGTGACAGTGCTTGAGATGTCCTTAGGACTATGTTGCTTTCAAACGGTCCTTCATCTCTGGTTCCTGAGCCCTGGGCACGTCTGGATTATGTTTATGATGCTGCCATGCACTCTCATGACCCACGGGTGGCAGACAGACAGGTCCCTTACCACTTCGACACTAACCAGGGCAAGGCTGTCCTGCTGGCTCCCAAAATCTGTGCTCAGCTGCATAGAATCATTGCATTGTCACTTTGGAAACACGCCCAGTCCATTCTCTGCCGCCATCCTGAGCACGATGATTGCAGCGGACCGACAGCGCCAAATAGGGGTCCACTCCCACTGGAGGGATCCTGCGCCTGACGCTCTGTTGGTTCTTGTAAGTCGCTCCCCTTGCTCTCCCGCCACCCCCTCCCCATCCAGGTCGGCTTACAGCACTACCTCCTAGCCCCCTCTGCCTGTTTGGGGATCTTCTCCCTCCCAAAGCCACAGCCACTTGGTCAGGTCCCTCCAGTGCTCAGGAATGTGCAGAGGCTGGTAATTCCTGGCCACCCCAGGCCACCAACTCGTTCATCTGGTTCTGGGGACTTTCCACGCCATATCGTCCCTGCATATAGATGACGCCTGACTCCTCGAGTCACCTCCCAGCCTCTCCACCCCTCCTCTCTGAACCCTCCAGGCCTCAGCTCTGGCCACTTCCTTGGGCTCAAGGGTGCCACCTCTTCTTGCCTCCTTCCCCAGCCTCTCGGCAGCTATGTTACAAGCTGTGTCATTTGTGAAAACTAGCAAAATTTTATCAACTTGTTTGTGGCAACGGCTGTGTGTGGAGCCCCGTTTTGCTATCATCTCACAACACACTAAAAAAACAGCAACTTTTATGTCAATCAGACCCGTATTATAACACTAGCTGTGTCATTTGTGAAAACTAGCAAAATTTTATCAACTTTAGTTTTTTTCATCAGTGAAATAGGGGTAAAAAGACTGACCTCATCGGAGAGTTGTGAAAATTAGGTGAGTTAATGCACGTGGAGCACCGTCATGAATAAATATTAGTTCCCTTCCTTGTGCCTCGCTCTGGCTAAAAAGGACCGGGAGTCTCTGAAAGCTCGGTCACACATACTTGAACCTTTCATCAGATTCATTTCTCCTTGCCGTGCATTCCCAGTTCTCCAAAATCACACTTGAAAATACTCCTTCTCCAAAGTTCGGCTGACTTTACCCTCCCTTCTTTGAACACTGAAGACAAGTGTTTTCTGAATTTTTCTCTCTTTTTTTTTGAGGAAGATGAGCCCTGAGCTAACATCTGCTGCCAATCCTCCTCTGTTTGCTGAGGAAGACTGGCCCTGAGCTAGCATTCGTGCCCATCTTCCTCTGCTTTATATGTGGGACGCCTGCCACAGCATGGCTTGACAAGTGGTGCATAGGTCCACACCCGCGATCTGAACCAGCGATCCCCAGGCCACCAAACTGGAATGTGCACACTAACCACTGTGCAACCGGGCCAGCCCCAGAATTATTCTCTTTTAAGTTCATGATATACTTGCTCATTAACTATTTCACAAGTATACCTTCTACCAACAATTAAAATCTAAGATTCCAGGTAAACTACTTAAAAATTTTTATAATTCTTTTGTATTAGTGGTCTGTTGCTGTATAACAGATTATCCCAAAAGGTAGTGGCTTAAAAGCAACAATAATTCTTATGTCTCTTGTTTCTGTGGGTCAGGAATACAGAGGGGGCCTAGCGGGCTGTCTAGTCCCTGCTCCACAATGTCTGGGGCTGGAATCGTCTGGAAACTCTTTCCTCCCTTGTCTGTCGATGGACACCAGTGTCAGCTAGAAGCCCAGCTGGCCTATCGACTGGAACGCCACACGTGGCCTCTTCATGTGGCCTGGGCTTCCTCACAACATGGCAGCAAGGTTCCCAGGGTGACAGTCTTGACAGAGAGAGAGAGAGCCAAACAGAAGCTTTCTTCTTTCAACAACCTAACCCCAAATTCACATAGCCTCACTTCCACCAAAATCCTTGGTCAGGACAGTGACAAGATTCTCAGGGATTCAAAGGAAGGAAATATTGACCCCCACCTCCACCTCCCGGGGAAGGAATGTCACTTCCATGATAAGTTCCAGGAAGACGTACGTAGAATGAGCTTAATTGATAGGTATGGTCATCGGTTGAAAAATTCCCTTTGCCACACCCCTCTAGAAGTTTCTACTAAATGAATGCAAGTATGCATGCGTGAATGAATGAATGGGGAAATGACGATCATTTTGAAGAGACAGTTTCTCAACTGTAAAATGGATCAGGGTGTAGCCCAGACTGTCACGCTGAGTTACATTCTCGGGTTTATTTGTCTGATTCTCCTCCACCCAATGGTAAATTCATTGAAGGCAGAAACTGTGTCTTGGATTCTCAGAGATTAACCCAGTGCCAGGTAGGCAATAGGCGCTCAACAAGTACTGGAAGGAAGGAAGAGAAGAAGGAAGGAAGGAGGGAAGGAGAGAAATAAGGAAGGAGGGAGGGAGGAAGGAAGGAGGGAGAGTGGGTGGGTCTTTCAGCCTGCTGTGAACTCTAAGATTCAGTTATGTGGGGGTTCTGCTTTCAAGAACACACAGTTCCCATCTCTGCAGGAGCCACAGAATATTCTGGGATGGAAGGAATCGTGAATTAATTTGCTGCATTATTCTCTCTCCGAGGCCAGGGGACATCTTTGCCTAAAGGGGAAAAAAAGAGCTAGTTTTTCAAAACGCTCACCTTTGGACACATTTTGTAAATCCAAAAGGATGCCCCAGAATGTTCCATTTCAAATCAAATAAAAACTACTGTACCAAACAGTAATTTCACCTATTTTTTCCTTTTACACACGGGGGAATTTTTTACCCTTTTGAAAGAAATAATTCATTTAAATCCCTAGTGTACATTTCCTTTGAAAGCATAACGAAGAGAACAGTTCAGATATTAATGCATTGTTTAATGTTAACTCTGGGTCAGAAAGGAGAGCTTTCTTGTTTGTCTAAATTAAACTTATCTTTTTAAGAGAGTTGATGGAAAGTAAGAGTTAAATCCAATGAGAAGTCTGGAGGTTCACAAAAAACCCGGTAATGAAAATCAGCTTCTTTAACTACTCAAGCATTATGAAAATGGAGAATATTTTCAAAGCGGTCTGGAGCGGGGAATTCTACCAAATTACTTTCTTGATATTTCTATGTGACATCATAATTATCTTAAAATGAATAGGCTTTTCCCTTTAATACTCTTTTCTTGCTTTTCATTTTCAAGCAAGGTTTTGTGAAATCAGAACATTTTGCGCGATAACTTGGGGTTTTCCTTCCTTCTAATCTCCAGTCCGGGGCACACAGCATCGGCAGGGACGTCAGAAAGCTGGACCTTCCACCAGCCGCTGGCTTGAGAGGTTTGGAAATTATTCTAATCAATGTTTTTAACCTTTCATCTTTGAAAGTTTAAAAATATTCATTTTAATTTAATTTTTGAATAGGTAGTGTATTCAGGTGATCAGACACCACCGACTAACTCCCCAGCAGGGACCCATGGTTAGTAGTTAGTAGAGAAGTCAAACCCACTAGTTAACCTGGAACGCAAATAATTTAGGCTTACGAAAGAAAGAGAGAAAGGAAAATCCCTGTCTTCCTGAATAACAAAGGACAATTCGGGGCAAATTTTTCAGAGAACCACCCCACCTGCACCACCGGTGCCCTGCGCCCAGAGTCATCTTTAGCAATAACTTCAACCACATAGAGTATGGCCGACACCTGCCCCGTGGGAGGACTGTGTCAGCATCCTAGCGAGTCTGGGTCTTCTGGGAAAGGTCAGCTTGTCGTGCAGAGATTTATCATAATGACCTTTCACCTTGAAGATTTCCAGTCAAAGCTAAAATGACCCTCTTTGAAATCATTTGCACTACTTTGCATCTAATGCTCAAAACTTACACCCCCACCCCAATTTTCCCCCACTCTTCCAACCTCAAGAGGGCCTTGCTCATAACTAAAACCTTTAAAAGAAAAATGACATTTGCAAAATATTTGCCTGCCCTTAATTTTTGGGTTTTTTTTAGGTGAGGAAGATTGGCCCTGAACTAACATCTATGCTAATCTCCCTCTACTTTTTTTTCTCCCCAAAGCCCCAGTACATAGTTGTATACCCTAGTTGTATATCCTTCCAGTTCTGTGTGAGAAGCCGCCTCAGCATGGCTTGATGAGTGGTGTGTAGGTCCATGCCCAGGATCCCAACGGGTGAACCCCATGCCACTGAAGCAGAGCGTGTGAACTTAACCGCTACACAACCGGGCTGGCCTCTGCCCTGAACTTTCAACGTGCCTGCACTAGGCACCTTGACGTGAAGGAAGCTGGACAAGTCCTGGACCACGTCCTTCCAAAAGCTCGTTTCACTCAGTTTCACTACTCAAAGCACAGCAGTTACATAAAGAACTTCTCAGAAAGAGCATCACTTTATTAACAACTATGCAGAGATTGTATACATAGTATATAATAACTACAAATTATGGATAATAACTACATTCTAGGTAACAACTAGTACTATATACAACACATTATATAACAGTTATGTATGATATATTATTATAGTTACATATAATATATATCTATATATAATAACTCCAAGGAGTCAGGAATAAAAGAGAAAATGTCGGTAGATATTTATGGGATCTTTTGATGGAGAAAGGCTATTTTTTTAACACAAAGAAGTAAAGGAAGAAGCCATAAAGAAAAGAGTAACAGATTTTGTACCTAAAAATGTAAAATCTCCAGAAGTCAGAATCTCAGTCCACAAAATTAAAAGCAAATGAAAAATTGGAAGAAAATATTTACATTATACATGAAACACAAAGCATTAAAATTCCTAACATTTTATTATTTTAAAAATCAAGGGGGCCAGCCTGGTAGCGCAGCGGTTAAGTTTGCACGTTCCGCTTCTCCACAGCCTGGGGTTCACCAGTTCGGATCCTGGGTGTGGACATGGCACTGCTTGGCACGCCATGCTGTGGTAGGTGTCCCACATATAAAGTGGAGGAAGATGGGCACAGATGTTAGCTCAGGGTCAGACTTCCTCAGCAAAAAGAGGAGGATTGGAAGATGTTAGCTCAGGGCTAATCTTCCTCAAGGAAAAAAAAAATCAATAGGTAACAGATAGCCTCCATGAAAAAGTTAGGAAAGGACACTAACTGGAGATTCATTAAACATACATAACCAACATATCAAATAATACTCAAAGAATAGAATATTCTTTGTATTCTACAAATCAAAGAAGCATATAGCAAAGAAAAATGAGAAATCAGTTGGTCATAGAAAAATTTGTATTTGTTTGTTTTTTATTATGTCTTTCTTGGTAAGGATCTGATAAACTCTCAAACACAGATGGAGTGAATGTAAATTTATACAACTTTTCTAGAAGGAATTTTGGCAATATTCATCAAGAGGCTTAACGATTTCAAATGCTTTAACCCATTTATTCCGGTTCTAGGAATCAAAAGAACAATCAGAAATGTGCCAAGTTTTGGATATAGGACATTTGTTGTAGCTTATTAATAATCACAATAGAGTGGGTCCCAAATGTTCAAAAACAGAAGAAGGGAGAAATCAACTGTGGTTTTTGTCCCATTTGATAGAAAACGATACAGCCGTTTAAACAAATGTGATTTTGAAAAATATTTATTGACCTTGGAAAATGTTTAAGACAACATTAAGAGAAAAAAAGCAGGCGACACAACAATGTAAATAATGATTTCACCAGGGATGTGTGTCAAAATTACCCGTGTCTGCATTTATTAAAAGCTCCGCTTCTTGATTCTAATCTATACCCCTCCATGGAGAATCACCAATATGCAGTATCACCCCAATTCTATTGCATGGAAGAAAAGATTGAAAAAAATCCACAAGATATTAACTGTTTGCCCAAGAAGGTGAAATTAACAGGTAATTTGGTTTTGGCTTAAAACATTATTTTTCCAAATTCTCAATAATATGTGTTTATTAGATTTATAATTTGAAAAGGGGGCATTTTTTAAAATGTAAAATCAAGTCTTTAACCTGGAATGAGACACGCTGCTAATAATGTTTTCCTTTATTTTAGATTCAACTTCTTAAATCAAATTTTCCTTAGATGATTTATTAAACACCCGAGCACATACCTGTTTTCGTAGCACATTGCGCCCGTACGATTGCTCCTACTTTTAATGATGCTTTTCATCACTTTTCAAATTGATAGAAACTTTCCAAGTGAAAATTGAAAATTAAATTCAATTTTCCGTGTTTTCCCTACTAATCGGATTATCTTTCAGATGTAAACACTGACTTGACTTTTTTAATTTAAGATTTATGTTTTCATTGAAAAAGTTTTAGAGGGAAAGGCAAGGAACAATTAGTTTACAATCTCTTCTCTCCCTATTTCTATTTCAAGAGGCTAAAATCAGTTAGTGGTCTCCCAGACCACTTTCCACTTTGAGAGTGTTGTCAGACCTGTTTCTCAGAGTGGTGAAAATAATCAGACATACTTGGTAACAACATAAAGGCCATGATTATTAAGAGTCGCTAATAGCTGATAAGCCACCAAATTACAATCATTTTAAAATAATCTATGTTTTTCTCTTTCCATCAAAATCCAACCCATCATTTCAGACATGCAGATCAAAACTTTCCTGAGCCTTGTCTCTGTAATTTCTTGGTCCCCTGCATTCTGACTGTGGATATGGATGCCTCGTCTGCATTGATTCTCTATCACCTGTCTTGCCTCTTAATTGAGCTCCTGATTAAGCTCAAGATTTCAGGTGCAAAGCTGTGGCTCCTCACAAAGCACATTTCATGCTTGGTGCTCGGAAAGCACGCGGTTCAAATTCCTGGCAGTAACTTGTACTATGAAACTTAGAAACCCAGAGTTACAGAGGCGCTAATGTCCTCACCCCCTGTAGCATCTATTTAGTGCACAAAGGAACGCAAACTCGGCAGCTTCTTGGAGTCAGAACCCGCTACCGTCCGAAGATCCTTCCTGGGCTGAATCTGCTCAAGTGCCCCGGGCATCAGCAGGTAGTCCGAACTCAGATAAAAATGAGTTTTCTCATTGATAACATTCCAGCCAGCACTGACCAGTGATGGCCTGGCCCTGTGGATTTTCTCCTCTCTGCTCCCTGCATGCTCCTCGGTCTGCTTTTCCCCACGTCCCCTCTGGCTTCAATCGCAGCGTCCTGGGAGGCCCAGCTTGGCAGGCCACCTCGTCCATGACGCAGTCTCTGATTCTGAGTGTAAAGGCTCTTTCTTCACTGTCCTCCACTGGGGTTTTAGTAGTTATATAGTCTTCCTGATGTCAAAATAAACTCGTGTCTTCAATACAAGACAAAAAACAAGACAGAATTTGTAATTTGGTACGTACTTTACTGACCCATCCTATGAACTCTTTTCTAGAATTCAGAGCAGCAGCTGACAGAGCTGAGGTCTAATGTGTAGGGAGCTTAAAAACCCAAGGAAAACGGGAGAAAGAGCCTCAGGCTTGGACTCTGAAGGCCCCCCTTTGAGTCAGGCTTGCCTCTTATCCACATACAGTGCACGCCTGGCACGGGAGACAAGATGAATATTTACCCACGAATGACCGAACCTTGAGCATATCGCTGGACCCTCTCACACTCTGCTTCCACGTGGACGAAATAAGATCCAGCAGGACAGTTTTCATGATGGTGAAATGTCTTGACTTCGAGATACCTATCATCTTTTCCCCAATTATCTACTTTCACACACAATTAAAGCAAATTATAATCAAACCTCATTAATTTAGAATTATAGGAGGAAGGCCCCTCGGGTTCATTAAAAATCTGAAGTATAAAATATTTTAAGAGAAACGCAATTTGATATCTATAAATTCAACACAGAGTATGAGAGTGTAAGGGAATAAAAGTAAAATGAATTAGAAAAAAGGACTTGTAGGCTTTGTTCTAGATTGATAAATCCAAATTTTAAAGCATCCTAACAATAAGATAGAGTTCTGAACCTGGAGCTGAAGACATTCAAGGCAGCTCCCTTGTGCTATTTCGTTTTGTTATTCATTTTTGATGTTTTGGTCTTGTGTCTCCAATGAGATATTGTCTCTCAAGCCAGGGGGTATATTATAGGACTTATGAGCAGGCTCTTGAAACTTTTCAGAAGCTCCTACTTGACAGTTGCTATGCACTGAATTGGGTGCCCCCGAAATCCATTTGTTGAAGCCCTAAATCCCTATATGACTGTATTTGGGAGTAGGGCCTATGAGGAGGTGAGTAAGGTTGAATGAGGTCATAAAGTGGGGCCCAACACAATAGGATTAGTGTCTTCGTAAGAAGAGACTTGAGCGCTCTCTCATGAGCTCTCTCTCTTCTCTTTGCACAAAGAGGGCCTGTGAGCACACAGCAAGATGACGGCCAGCTGCAGCCAAGAGAGGAGGCCTCAGAGCAGAACCTCCCCAACAGACACCTTGATCTTGGACTTTCACCCTCCAGCACGGTGAGACGTCATTTCTACTGTTTCAGCCCCCAATCTGTGGTGGTTCGCTATGGCAGCCTGAGCAGAAAAATGCAATGGGCCTTCCAAATACTGCATGGATTTGTCACGACTCGGCCTTGCAGATGAAGCAGCTCACGGGACCGTGAGCTCCTGTCTTTGCTCCATGCTCGGAAGAGATGCGTCGTCCCCCTCTGCCACCTGTCCCTACTCTCAGAGACTCAGGACTGCCCAGCCCCAGGTACCTGCCTAGGGCCAACCTGCCTGAGAGGGCGAGGACCCCCCACCTCAACTCCCAGTGGTTCTGCAGGAGGCACCGTCTCTCCTACCTGCCCTGGTCTGTCACCCTTGCAGTGGGGGACACGTTTCACCTGAGGGAACGAGGGTTTTCTTTGAGCCCCCCCCTTAATAAAGGGTCAAGGAACCAAATAACAAAGAGCAGCCCTTTCCTCGGGTCCCCAGGGATCCACCCTCAGCCCCCCCGCCTGACACGGGCCGTACATGGAAC
Source organism: Equus quagga (assembly GCF_021613505.1). Classification (NCBI taxonomy): domain Eukaryota; kingdom Metazoa; phylum Chordata; class Mammalia; order Perissodactyla; family Equidae; genus Equus; species Equus quagga. The sequence goes on along the minus strand of NC_060274.1, from coordinate 2,433,572 downwards.
AGGTTCTCTACACGGGCTCACTAGATAAAACACAGGCACCTGGGTCACTGTGGATTTCAGAGAAACTACAGATAACTTCTTAAATTACACTAGATTTAGATTATGCTATATACGAAATCACTGTTATATACTAGATTCTACGAAGAATTATTCATGGTTTATCTGAAATTCCAATCGACCTTGGTGCACTCTGTTTCACTAGGTCTGGCACCCCGTCCCTGTGGGAAGTCTGAAATGAGCAGTCAAGCTGGGAGAGAGGAGTCACGCAAGGGAAGGAGCCATGGTGTTGACAGCTCATCCGTCACCCATCCAGGAGGAGCCCCATTGCCGAGGGAGGGAGAGGGTGCAGTCAGGGCCCAGCCGTCACGTCCACGACCAAGTTTTCCTTGTTCCTTAAGCTGTCACTGAGCGCCCTTTGGGAACCATACAGGCACCTGGAAAGCACAACAAACAAGAAGGGTGTGATCTTTGTCTTCAGGGAGCTTCTGGATGGAAGTTATCCCCTCAATGACACAGCCCAATCAGATGCATCGGGGCAGATACTGTTCTTATAGGGACCAGAGCTTAACTCTCTGAGACCCATCAACACAGCCAGTGCTTTCAATGGAAAAAGCATCTTAGCAACCTGGCCAGGAAGATTCTATAAGAGCCTTGGGACTCGGAGCTGACCAGCAGGTCAGACCGGGCGGGGCAGCCCTCATCTACGGGCGCCATGACATCCAGTAGATATATGGACAAAAAGGGAAAACATTATCCATCAGACATCAAATACTGAAGTTGAAGGTGAAACTGTGAGTGTCCCTGTGGTTTTATGTGAGGATAATGTTGACATTTTTCTCGTCGGCTAGAATATATTAAAGCATATCGCCCAAAGTGGGCTTGTAAGAAAGGTGATAAACGAATCACTTTTTAAAAAAAATCTCCCCAGCTTATAAAATTTTAAAGCTAAATACAATTTTTAAGAATAGCTTCTTTTAAGTGTGGTCTATAGATTATATTTCTGCAGTGGTTTGGGGCTGTTCGGCTCCTAAAGGATGGTTTGTGGTCCAGCCTATCCATGTGCCACCTTTGTTTCTCTTTCTGGAAATGTGTCAGGGCGGGTTGCCCTATTTGTCCAATTTCCTTTCATCTACCCTCTGTTGAGGTTTTCGGGGACTCTGGATATGGGTGTTGGGAATCTACACCTAGTGAGACACCCCTGCTGATGACAATGAGCTGGCCCCACAGAGGTTCTGGAACATGTGAACGAAGCAGGGCTCAGGGCTGAAGGAGCGTGTGTGTGTATGACCACTGTAATATTCCTGTTTTATTGCCCCCGTCAAGGCCACAGCTTCGATTCCTTTTACAACGATCCCTGAAGTCATTTTGATAAGAACATATCCAAAGCGCTCCTCGCTTTCAGCATCTTAGAGTTTCAAAGGAGCAGTGTGGTCAAGGTTTCTGTTCAAATTCCAAGAGATCTGATTAGACGCCGGGCATCCCCATCAAGATTCCAGCAGACTTTTCCCGGCACACGTAGCAGAGCGAGGGCCTGAGACCCCTTCACCGTCCTTGCCTCTCTCCCCAAATTAGCTCACTCCCTTCAGTACCTTAAAAACCATCTATTTCTGACAACTCCCAAAAGCACATACTCATCGGAAATCCTTGGCTACGCTGCCAAGCAGACACTCCCTTTTAATCATCACATCCTTTTAATTTTCTCCAGGGCACAGGTTAGACGTCATTTTACATTTATTTGTGGTTTTGATCTCCGTCTCCTTCATCAACGGGGGGCTCCAGCAGGACAGGAATTAGATCTTCCCCCTGTGTCTTCTACGGTCCAGAGCAGGGCCTGCCCCGGAGTTGCGGCTCAGTGTCTGATGATGAATAAATTGTCATTACACGGGAGCCCAGGGAAGGCAAACGCCCCTCTCTCTCTATATAGCTGTATATATAATATTATATATAAATATATTTACAAATCTAGTGTAGCCTAAGTACACAGTGTTATGAAGTCTGCAGCAGTGTCCAGTGACGCCCCAGGCCTTCACGTTAACTGACCGCTCACTCACTGACTCACCCAGAGCTCCATTCACAGCAAGTGCCGTATACAGGTGCGCCATTTTTTATCTTTCATACTATATTTTTACTGTACCTTTTCCATGTGTAGATATGTTTAGATACACAAATGCTTACGATTGGGTTACAGTTGCCTGCAGTATTCAGCACAGTAAGATGCTGTACAGGTTTGCAGCCCAGGAGCAATAGGATGCACCATGAGCCTAGGTGTGTAGCAGGCTGTAGCATCGAGGTGTGTGTAAGTACACTGTGACGTTCACACAACGACGCTATCACGTAACGACGCATTTTTCAGAACGTACGCCCATCGTTAATCGGCACAGGACTGTACGTGAAAATTTTTTTTGCATTCCTAAACAGATAATTTAGCTTTTTTGTATGTGTGGATAGTTCAGTGCCTTTGTTAAGAGATGAATTTTTGGACAATTCCGTCATTTAGAGCCGTTGAACTCTAGAAGGGTCTTCGTATCCACGTGAGACGGCTCCAGACTTCAATTACTCTAATCTTTTGTATTTGCTTTTTATGGTTTTCCTTCTTCCTCCTCGCACTTCTTGATGTATTCGCCTTCAATAGGTTTCAAATCTTATCTTGTGGCCTAAGAAACATGATGGCTAAGTAGTTAAGAGCGAGTGAAAAAACGTTCAAGACACAGAAGGAGATTAGAGAAAATATCAAAATTATGATGTGTTGTTGCTGTCATTGGAGAGACGCCCCCACCAGGCTCGGAGCAGGCAGACGGTCTCTGTACAACTGTGACCACGAAAACAAAACGCTCTTTTCACATTTTCTTCTCATTTTTACTCTTCTCTCTGTCCTGAACTTTTTTCTCTCCTCTGACATGTGCCGTCACCATCAATATATTTTATTGCGTCACATTCAAAATCTTTAGACATTAGGGCCGGCCTGGTGGCACAGTGGTTAAGTGAGCACGTTCCGCTTCAGCCGCCAGGGTTCACTGGTTTGGATCCCGGGTGCAGACATGGCACCACTTATCAAGCCATGCTATGGCAGCGTCCCACATATAAAGTGGAGGAAGATGGGCACGGATGTTAGCTCAGGGCCAGTCTTCCTCAGCAAAAAGAGGAGGATTGGCGGCAGATGTTAGCTCAGGGAGAATCTTCCTAAAAAAAAAAAAAAAAAATCTTTAGACTCTGCCTTCCCCACTCTGCTGCCTTTACCATCAAACTTCTCGAAAGATAAGTCACACTTCCTGTTTCTACTTCCTCACTTTCCCTTCACACTTCAAAAAGCTGAAATTCGACTCCCGGCCCCCACTCCTCGTAGAGAATTAAAATTTACCAACCTGACTCCAGCAGGGAAACCGCCCTTGCTGGTTTCCCGCAACTTCCCAGCTGATCGGTCCAGTGAACGCAGCTCTCTTCCTCCACACCCACATAAGTAACTGCACCCACCCAGAAAGATCCTTCTCTTGATTCCATGAAAATGTTCCTTCCTAAATTTCATCCTGTAGCTCTTGTTTGTCTTTGTCACCATCCCTTGTGGACTTGTCTTCTTCCATGTGTCTGTTAAATGTTGGATTTTCCCAGGGGTTCATCTGCAACCTTCTTTCAACCCCACACTCGACGGGAAAAGCAGTTAATACACCGGCGGCTTTATCCACCCGATTTGTGTCTTCACCTCTTTCTGTAGACTCGATTCTGCTGCCCGGGAGTCCAGAGCTGGCCTCGGTTGTGCAGAATGCAATGGGGCGACAAGACCGGAATGGCCCAGGAAATGGGGAAAGTTCAAGGGCACTGAGAGAGTTTCTGGAGGCGCAGAGAAAGGCAGTGTGGGGAGTGAGGGAGGTGGAGGTGCAGGACTCGAAGAGGCTCTGTGGGGACGCTGTGTGTGTGTCCTCACATGGTCCAGGAGCACAGAGAAAGAATGGGGCGCTCCTGGGGTTTCTCTCTGCTCCTGGGCAGATCTTTGCCTCTGATGGCTACACCCATGTCCCTGGACTGCAGCATCCTTGTCCAGCTGCCTGGTGGACACTCTCCCTGACACCATGCAGCAAATCAGACTAACTCTGTCCGAGCCAGCAGCCTGGTCTCCTCACCCCAGAGAGCTCTGCTCTGCTTATCTCTCTCTGCAAATGCAGACACCCCCACCAAAGGCAAGACTGGGAACTTGATTTTGCACCCATCTCCTCCCATTCTCTTTCTCTTCTCATCCAATTGGCAAGCAAGCTGGAGTCCCAGTCAGGAAACATGGCTCACACAAAAGGGTTTAACAGAAGAGTTTTACGCTGGGTGTAAAGGGTTTAACCAAAGAGGGACTATTTACACTGGGTGGGCGGGGTTACGGGATACCAAAGGGAGGGTGAAATGTTGTAGGTTTCCATTGTACGAAATTTCCAGAATAGGCCAATCTGTAGAGACAAAAAGTGGATCAGTGGTTATCTACAGCTGGAGGGACTGGGGAAATGCTACTGACTGCTAATGGGTGCAGGGTTTCTTTTAGGAGCCAAAGAAAATGTTCTAAAATTGACTGTGGCAATGGCTGCACAACTCTGTGAATGTCCCCAAAACCACTGAACCCTTCAAATGGGTGAATCGTGTGATGCGTGAATTATATCTCAATAGCGCTGTGATGTATTTTTCAAAGCAGGAGGGAGAAGCATCTAGACATCTAGGAAGTGAGCAAGAAGGGAACCATCACCACCTGTAGATGCCAGGGGAGGGACCAGCGATGCTGGAACCTGGGTGGGTAGCTGTCCTGACAGAAGCTGTGCCCAAAGAATGAAGCCACTGCCAGATGCAGGAGGTTAAGGAGCAAGAGGAAGACAGACCCTCCACAGTCTTTTTGCCCTCCAGTCCCAAACCCAGTGGGAGGAGAGGTCAGCCTCCTGGAGCAGGCCAGGGACGGCGAGGATGCTCGTGGGGCAGGCAGAGAGTAGCCAGTACTGCGCTTAATAAAATCCTGTCTCTAGTCTTTCAACAAGCCAGCCCACTCCTCACATTGGTGCCCCTGGGGCCAAGCACCGGAACGGGGAGCGCCTGCAGCCTGCCGGGCCGGCTGCTGCTCAGCCCCCAGTGGTTGTTCCCAGGGAGATTGCCGGCCCCGTACAACCAGACATTCCCATTTTCAAGAGAAGTAATGTAGATTTCTAAATGTAACCAATCAGTTCAAATTTTTAAAAATAAAAGTGAAAAACGTGGTCAGTCAACGCAGGGCAGGCCAATAAAATGTTTCTACAACGTACACACCACCAATCTGCAGCCTCTGCTTTAGACATGGACTCGGTTGAGAGAGTCGGACATTGAGGACAGCAGCGCGGACAATGGGGCTCATGGTTGACTCTCACTGTAACTGGGTCCTCTCGGGGAGAGTGCGACAGCGTCAAGGAGATGCCACCAGAAGGATAAGGAGCCCTAACATGTGTGACACCGGTTCTGACCACTGAGCTTGCGTCTCTCTAGTTTGGGAGCAAGAATCCTCAGAGCTTCACCCCAACTCGTGGCTTTTCTCCTCTGATTCTGGGCCCCAGGACTTGTCACCTCTTGCTGGACTTTCTGGAACAGTTTGTGCTTGGGTGGCAGATACAAACCTGGTTGTCCTTATCTCCCAACTTCCTTCCTCCCAAGATCTTGGCCACACCCACAGTATTACCCCGGCTCCCTCGTTGGCTGGCTGTTATAATCAGCCTTTTCATCACAAGGAGAATGAGGAAGGCCTCCGTGGCACCACAATCCAGAACCGAAAGATGTGCCTTGGCTGCTCCTTCATGCGACCCTGGGGAGAGAAGAGGATGGAAGCCCATCCCTTCTGGCGTCACCTGTTCCAATGGAGATGCTCTCTCAGTCTCAATACATCAGACTCGAAACATGAAGTCCTCAGACCCTGCCCCGCTGTGGAGGAGACCCCGTGCTCCCAGAGCTGCAGAGGGCTTGGCCGATATCGCTCTGGACACCTGCTCCCCTAACTTCCAGCTCAGCACCCAAAGGAAAATGACTCATCCAATGGCAAAAATAGCAAAGCTCCTTAACGTGCCCTCTGCCTGCTTTTGCTCATCACCCGTGGTACCCCAGCTTCGTGGGAGGTGGGGAAGGCCTGCGAGGCAGAAGAGGGAAGCAGAGCACAAGGCTTTGGGGCGCTCCCATGCTGTCGTTCTGGGGAGCAGAGGTCAACAGCGCCACATCACGGGTGAGGGAAGCATCAGAGGTGTGAAGAAAACACCCGGTCACTGGCCCAAGTCCAACCACGAGACGGTGGCAGTGCGACAGCCCATCCTCCAGCACTTACTACCCCCAAGGACCGGAGTGTTCAGACAATAGGTGGTGTTCATGCGGATCTCAACTCAGGGTGAATGTTGAACTCATCCCGGGCTGTCTCTCTCAGGCGCTGCTCATGGATTATGGCCCAGATGGTGTCGTAGATGACAAAGACAGTATTCTTCATCTTTTTATTCCTATTGTTTATTCTCCAATAATAAACCAGAACCATCATAAATCTAAACAGATAGAGGAGCAAGGGGCATAGATGGGAAATTTGTCACAGGAAACTCAAATTTTCTCCAACAAACTGAAAATCACACCCAAGGGCCTGTCTTCTGGGAGTGAAGCTTGAAGGAAAAGTCTCCAGCAACACTTTATAAAGCCATTTTTCAATGAAACAACATCAAGGAGAATTTGGTGGTTTGGATGCTTTCCTTAAACAGAAGTTACAACAAAATGTTTTGACAAAGAAGTGCTATTTCCTGCGATTTAATGTTTCATAATTTCCCCGTGATGATTTTACAAGAAGCTCTGGTAAGGATTTCTAAACCTTATAAACTCTTGTAGGGGTAGTAATGTTGCCATGTATGATCAATATCCAATATTGGCAGACGTCCAGCAGGCAAGGAAGAGAACAGCAAAGTTAGGAGGATTCTGACCTTTTTCAGGTAGGAACTAGAAACAGGAGAGAATCCTACAGTATTACCGAGTCTCTAAGCAGATTTTATTACTGAAAAAGAATGAATGATCATTAATACAGTGTCGTCATTCTGTAACTTGGCAAACCTGAGGAGCCAGCACTTATTCCTAGCAAGACTGATTTTTTAATTTTCTTTTCATTACCTATTCATAGCCTAACCTTCTATTTCCTGTAAACTAGAATAGGAAAACACAACGAGACAGAATTACTGAGCAAGGGACATTCTTTGGTTGCATCTTCTTTCTTATAAACATGCACTGTACTGTATAAAGGATGCTTTTGATGGATAACGTTTTAATAGGCACTGATGCCTGATACTCAGGCCACCTACTCGAAAGTGAAAGTTTTAGCCTACCATTTGGAATTATCTACATAACTGACTTGAGCTGAGAAAAGATGCAAGCAAATGCATTTACTTTTCATCTGGCTGTCTGTGCTATGTAAGCAGAATGTACCAACCGAAATCTGAACAAAAGTAATGATATGTTGACAAATATTTACAATTAAAACAAAAACTCAGTGTCAGAAAGGAAGGAAGCATATTGTTGAGGGATTAGCATTTGCCAAGGTGATCTGGCATCTCCCACGATCCTCATGATAACACTGAGGGTGGAAGTCGGAGACAGGAAGCTTGTGAGGTTTCCCCTCCTTGCAAGCTAACAGGTTAGCCTGGCACAGAGCCACGGATGCTGGGAGAAGACACGAGCTTCCTGGCTCTGAAACAAAGGGCTTTATTGCTCCCAGCACAGCAGGCAGCACGAGTTTTACATCCACCTGGGTCCCCCTTGCTCTCCAGGCCCATGAGGGTGATGCGGAATGTCCATGGGGGTGATGCACATACAGTGGGTATGCATCACAGCTGAGGAACTCCAAACTTAGGAACCCCCAATCTTTTATAATGGGCTGCAAACAAACCTATCTTTGTCTTTATTATTCGAGACAGTGAACAAATCTGCTCCTTGCAGATTAGATAGGCAAAGATACTCTCCATCTCCCAAGGCTGTTTGCTCTACCTCCACCCTGGAAGAGACAGTCCTAACAAAAGCTGTCAGTGCCTCTGCGCACAAGACGTGCAGAAAGCAAGAGACCCATGGAGAATGGTCTCCCGACAGTGCGCAATATTACTCCAGTTATTATAGACTCATAAATTAAACACTTGAAAAGACAACCAACTTGCTCAAGGTCGTAAAGCTTATTAAGTTGAAGAACCAGGATTCAGTCTAGGTAGGCCTGATCCCAGAGCTCATCCGTCTCATCCAGCTGGATGGCATTCTTCTACATAAGATTACAATTAATACACAAAAGGCATTATCACCCCAAACTCCTGAATTTACCATGCTGAGGCTTGCAGGCTTAGAATTTTCAATGACAGACCTATTATCATCAATCTTTTTAATCACGCCTTGTAGTCCAGCATTATCATTCTGCATTTTTCACATGTAGAACATGAGATACAGAGAGTAAACCAGCAGGAGAATCAGGGTCATAGCATCGATAGGGTAGACCCTTGCTGTGCTTGGTCTCAGCCCTGGAAGGCAAGGCAAAGCAGGGACCACTTCTGTGCCCTTGATCCATCACCTCTTCAGACCAGGCGATTTTTAATGCTGCAGTGTGTGGCATGTGAATTGGGGCACACTGTGCAAATTTTTTCTTTAAAGCCAATAATATTGTATTCAAAATTTTGAGCATTTGGTAATCCAATTAAAAAGTTAATCCAGTTTCTGAACAAATTTTCTAAGTCATTGTTATGTGTGTGTTTCTGTGAGAATGTTACCAGAAAACACTTCTTTTAAAGATTGTATTTAAACTTGAAGATTACAGTTTATTTCCAGACATGGAGGAAGATTTTATGCAATTGAAATGTATGGTTTTATTCCCAATGTTGTTACTGATTTACTGCTAAAATGTTTGTTGTGTGTGCCTATAGAAAAAAAGAGGCAAAATTGCCAAATTTGAATGTCTAAAAAGGGATCAGAGAGAAAAAAGTAGCCAAATTTTTTGCTTAAGTCTAACCACCTCAAGCAGGGAAAACCACAACAGGAAACCACTCTGACCAAGTACATGACATTTACTATATATATAACAAGATTTGGGTTTCAGATAGGGTAGAATCTTTTTCTTCAGCTTTATTGGGACATAATTAAGGTACAATAGGCTGCACTTATTTAAGGAGTACAATTTGTTGAGTTTTAACATATGTGTACATCCATGAAAATATCGCCACAATGAAAACACTGCTTCACAATCCATTATAATCACTTCTCTCCCCTCCACAGATATATATTTTGCAAATATTTTCTTCCAGACTTGAGTAGAATGTTGATTTCTCATAAAAACTCAGGCATAAATATTTCCAAATCAAAGCTTCTTAGATTAGCTGTGAATTTTTATATTTTTAATTGGTATAGAAAAGCAAGATATCTTTATACTCTATTTTTAACTTAAGCTTTTTAATTTAATAACTATATTCTACAAAAAATTATCTGATTTGTTAAATTATGTTTACCAATTTAAGAGCAATTTTTCTATTGACTAAGAATGTATTTTAGAAATTTTAATTGTACATTATCCTACAACTTGATTTTTTTATTTCAGCAAAATGAAGTAAGATGAAAATGTTTTAATCTGTAAAATTCACTGTAAATATTAACACCTTATTAATTATGTTAGATAGGGATAACTAAGGCTAATATTGTCCTATATTGTGCAATAGGAATGGCTGCGTTTTGATCATATTATAGAATTTTTATAATAATGCTCTTTAATTTTAAAGCAAAGTCATTCTGTAACATGGGTGGACCTTGAAAACATTATACTAAGTGAAAGATGCCAGTCACAAATCCCTCATATTGTGGGATTCTTTTTATATGAAATGTGCAGAATAGGCATAAAAGTAGGAACAGAAAGATCAGTGGTCAACTCGGGTGGTGGGAGTTGGGGCAAAACAGGGAGTGACTGCTAATGGGTACATAGCTTCTTTTCAGGGTGAAGAGGATGTTCTGAAATTCGTGGTTTTTCACAACTTCGCACAACTTTGTGGATATACTAACAACCACTGAATTGCACACGTGATGAATTTTATGATATGTGAATCATATCTGAAGCAAACTGTTATTGTAAAAAAATTTGTTGAGCTTCCTGGAAAAATATCTATGCATCCCATCTTCCACTCTAATAATCTGAGTCTTTTCATCTTCTCAACCAGATACTCACGTTTCCCGTTATTTTATGGCCCCCCTAGATGACTAATGCTAATAAATAAAACTAAGACTTGGCTATGGAAAAGATTTATGAAACTGATAAATCTCAAGGCACTAGTAATCAATATCAAGAAAAAAAAGAGAGACGTCCTACAGACCCTACAGATACACTAGAATGATTTTAAGCAGATATTATAAATAGCTTCATGCAAATAAATTTGAAAATTTAGATGAATTGAACATAAAACAGAAAAATGAAGCTCACCAATGCTGACACAAGAGGAAATAGAAAATCCAAATGGTTTTATAGCTATTAAAGGAATTATGTCTGTACTTAAATCTCCTCCCATTGCCACCCTCCCCCCCGCAAAAAAACAAAACTCCAGGACCCAGTAAATTCTATCAAATGTTTAAGGGGATGTGGAGAAGGTCAGAGAAAAGAAAAGGAGGAAGACTTGTCAATAGCTTTTATGAGACCAGCATAACTTTGACATCAAAATCCCACAAGGACGGTATAACAAACAAAAGTGACAGGCCAATCTTCCTCCTGTATATAGATGTGGAATTTATAAATAAAATATTAGCAAATCAAATACAGCAATGTATAAAATGAATAACACATCACAAAGTTTTGAGCTCATTCCTAGGAGTAGCATATTGACACTGTAAAAAAGAAAAGAAGAAAAAGAAGATTTATGTATAATCATAAAATTGATAAACAAAAAGCATTTGAAAGAACTTAAATCCATTTATGACTTAAAAAAGAAAAACTCAGCAGCTAGGAACATGGTGGTACTTCGTTATTATGATACAGGATATTTTTTAAAAGGTAGGAATAGAGTGGAGCGTCGCTATGTTGGTAAAGGGTATTTAAAAAACATACTTAATAGTGAAATGTTGAAACCTTTCCGTCTGAGATTAAGAAGTAAACCAGAACATCTGACATCACCACCTTTATTCAGCATTAAAGTGTCAGTCCAAGCAGTGCAATAAAGATAAAAGAGTTGAAAAAGAGGTAACAAGACTGCCATTATTTGCAGATGCTATGATTGTGTATGTGGAAAACAAAAATTATTGGAATGAATAGGTGAGTTTGGCAAAGTCGTTAAATACAAGGTCACTATTTCAAAAATCAATTACATTTCTATGCACTAGCAACAAACAGTTGGATAAAGAAATATTAAAACATATCACTTACAATAGCATAAAAATACAAATATTTAGGACTAAATCTAAGAAAAAATGCATAAGATCTATGGGGGAAAACTAAACATTACTGAGAAAAATTAAAAATGCTCTAATTAAACGGGGGAGGGATATACCATGTACATGGGTTAGAAATATTTTTATTATAAATAGACCAATTTTCCCCAAATTGATCTATAAATTCAATGCCATCCCAATAAAGATCCCAGGTGGATTTTCGTGGTAATTGACAACCTGTTTCTAAAATTTATTTGGAAACAGAAAAGGATCAAGAAGAGCTTTGGTGAATAAAGATAAAAAGAACATGGTGGAAGGACTCAGTCTACCAGATTTCAAAATTCATTATAAAGTTTCAGTAATTAAAGCAGGTTTCTGTGCAATGATAGACAAATAGACCAAAGAAACGGAATAATTAGTTCAGAGACACATAGGGAGCGGCAGGAGCATTGAAGAGCAGTGGGAGGATATTTTTTCAATAAAAGATGCTCAGAAAAATTGGATATCAACACGAAAACACTTAACTCCTACCCTGAAACTACACACAAAAATTAATTCCAAGTCTACTGTTTATCCATCAAGAGAGTGACAAGGCAAACCAGAGATTGGTAGCGTGGTTATACAAGAGATAAAAAGTTCATATTCAGAACATATGAATAGTTCTAACAAGTCAATTAAGAGAAGACAGACAACCCAACAGAAAAGTAAGCAAGAGACTTAGGCACTTCGCAGAAGAGGGTATCAATGGTCAATACAATGTGAGAAGATGGCCATTCTCATAAAGGATGAGAATTAAAACCATAGACTACCACTGCAGAGACAGCAGAATGGCTAAGGACTGGCGGTACCAAGCCAAGCCCTGCCACCCCGCTGATGGCAATGGAAATTGATTCAAGTACTTTTAAAAACTGGCATTATCTGCTATGTGCAAACGCCACGACCCAGTAAGTCCACTCCTAGGTATGTACCCAACCATGTGTTTACTCACACTGCACGTAAAGACACCTATAAAGCTATTCACAGCAGCACTATTCTTAATAGCCAAAAATAGCGGTAATTCAAACGTTCGCTGACAGTAAATTACAGCAGAGTTGAACAACAGTGTACAACACACCAATCGATATCAAAGAACTGTTGCCACACACAACTAAAGGGATGACTCTTTCACACACACACACACACACACACACATTTCGAGCAAAAGAAGCCAAACGTACACACAAAAACTATATTCTATGATTCTGTTTTTATAGACTTCAAAAACAAGACAAATTACTCTGTGATATTGGAAGTCAGGATAGTGTTAAAGCTCAACAAGGAATGAAGGGGAGTGATTGAGAAGAGACATAAGTGGGGTTCCTGGGGTGTTAGGAATATTCCATCTGTTGGGTTTTTTTTTAATCCAACAATTGTGTTAATTGGAATTGTGTTAATTGTGTAACAATTGGAGCTGTAGACTCGTGTGTTAAATATGAAAGTTAAAAATAATAATATGGCCACGTATTATTAAGAGAAAAATGAGTGACATAGCAAGTATTGTGTGAGTTCAGAGGAGGGACTATTACCAACCGTAATAGTAGCCTGACTTCTTGGGGAGGAAGGGATGTAGGAAACAGAAGATACAAGACAAAATTCCTGCTGCCACCGTACTGTCTTCTCACCTGAAGGCAGAAGGCCGGAGCGAGCGTGGTCCAGGCCTTCGCTTACATGTGGTGAGATTCCTGCTCTGTGCTCCATGCCCTCCCGCCTGGATCAGAAGAGCACAGATACTCAATTATTAATCATTGTGCCTTTCCCAAAAATGTGTAGAACCTAATTCATAATATCGTCTATTTCAACCTAAGAAGATGCAATTATAAGCGAAAACTTAGTAATTCAGCTTTTGTCCCCTGAGCTGTTTCCTCAGGCAACCTGGTTAGGGAGTAATACTTTGACCTCAGTGCCCTGGACACAAAATCCCCCAGTGATGTCAGGGGACTTTCATGTCATAACTGTTGCTGGGTCTTTCAGAATAAGTTACTTTTATAAATATCTCCAAATACTGGATTCCTGGTTTGCCTGTAGACAGCCTCGAGAATCTCATTTTGGACTAAAACACTTTCTTCTGGGCTAGTCACTGTTGCCCTCCCAGAAAAGCTGTGAAATCGGATGGTTTCTGGTTTCAACAAAGCAAGTGCAGCCAGATCAAGTCCTAACTGATGAGAATTGGGTACTTTCCTCCTCTTTTGTTTCTGTACCTTAATATCCATTTATTGGCTGATACCGTATAGCTAGGCTTTCAAATTAATATTTTGTCATGTCTTACCTCTCATTTTAATTTTTTCCAATCATTTAAAAATGTAGAAAGAATTCTTAGTTTGTGAGCCATATAAAAACGGGAGGCAGGCTGGGTTTAGCCTACAGGCTGGAGTTTGCCAACCCCTGGCTTAAAATTAAATATTAATATTTGTTTGCGTTAATCTACAGTGTAAGTGAGCTCAGAAATAGGGGCTGCTTTTGAGAATGTAGATTTGTGGTGGAGAAAACCGTACAAGACTAAAAGTATTCAGAATGTACCTTTTTAAAGGTGGACCACCTCGCTTTGCCACTCTTTATAATTGCCTTGCAACATATAAAATAAATTATTAAACTAAAAAAATATATATTTTGGCGTTAGTCTTTGAAGGCGTGACTCTTCATGAATTTACTGTATTTAAACAAATAGCTTTTAGCTAGAATATAATTCTCTTACTCATAATTGAGTATCTACCTTTGAATATGTCCTTACATATATTCCTGGCTACAGCCCCTTCTACAATTTCATCTCTTACTCTATTGCCAGTCTGCTATATTTATAAGTTGAAATTCAAACTGTAATCTTGTCTTCTTTATTCAATAACAGTGTGGGAAATGAATAGTTAAAAATTGCTTCTTGAAAAAAATCTTACTATTGAACCAAAAGGGTCAATTTCTAGAATCCCGATCTAAATGGAAGTGCAGAATCATAGAAAATTCTCTCATAACTAGCTGCCGAGATTAATGTTTTAGAAGATGCTAATGATGTCTTAAGCTTCTCATGGGAATTACAACCACGAATTATTGGAACTACATAGTACCTAATGCAGCTTTGTTAATAATGTACATTTGACTACACTACGGCTTTATGCTAGTCTAGTGAAAAAGTCATGGTCTCAGTATGTATCAATATATAATTATTTTAAAGAATTTAGTGTCTAAAAACCAATTGTTTTCATCTGGTCTAAAATGTGAGTTACTCTATAACAAAGGTCTATTTATTCATTTTGTCCTTGATACTTTGTAAATCGGCACTCAACAAACAAATGCTTGAAATAAAAAATTGTCATACATTTCAAAATAGTTTGATACTCAGGTCAGAGGTAATTGGAGACATCGTTGAATAGCTAAAGTTTTCATTCTCTGATTTTCAACTTTTCTGATAATGGGTTGTTTTTAAATTGACTTTTCTTGTGAAAAGTCAATCTAAACTTTATTTTTAAAAGACAAAAATATTACTATGTAATAATGTAATCAAACTGTTTACACAGTTACGTTTTGCCTTGTTGACTCCCTTTAAATACGTATCTGCGCCTTACTGTAATAGAATTATACTTGGGTGAATATACTGCACTGAGAAATTTATCTGTATAGCATGTAATTGTCCTACAAATCACAGAAAAGTAAACATAAAATCTTACTCTCTGAAATACTTTAAGGTTCATATGTTGTCTATATGAACACTGTCTATAGCAAGATAGTCTATAGCAATGCTGAGGTTTAACATTTAGGGAACATTGGGTATTTATTATTGCTGTATTGTAGTTCATTTATCTTTCATAATTCTGAAGTGTCATGTCAATTATTTAGATAAGAAAACTGGGTTTCAGAAAGATCCTTGGCCATTAATGGCCAATGGCCCTTTGACATTCAAACTCAGGTCTGTGTGATTCTAACCTGGTGCCCTTCCATCATGGTGGTGAATGATTGCAAACAGAGGTACAATGTGCCATGGGGACCAGCAGGAGGATGTCCCTCCAGGTGTGGTTAGTAGGCAAAACTCCAGAAGTGAAGTAGACCTGGAAGTCAATGGTATTGAAGATAGGCCAAGTTGTCCCCTGGTAAGAAGCAACCGGAAATTCTAGTGCTTAACCCCACTGTGGGACCCAGTGACCCCACAGGGTCAGCTGTGGCTGAGACCGTGCTGCTTGACCTTATGGTACCTCCACTCCTACGTGGGCTTTTCCCCAGTCACCTCAGCAAGGGAAAGTGGAGCTGCTTGGTCACTAAGTGGCTCTTAAACACGTCCACCCAGAAGTGACATGCTCTGCTTCTGTGCCGTTTCATTGACCAAAACAAGTCACGCAGCCATGCCTATCATCGCAGGGTGCAAGGTGAGATTCTGCGCGCTTCACAGAGGAAAATCGAACCAGTAAACACACTAATGTCTAAGGGAGATGGTTAGGATTTCAAGTGGGGGACATGAGAGCCAGTGTTCCTGGGGGAGGGAGGAATTTGGGCAAAGCCAGGAGGCAGGGAAGCAGAGGGATGTTAGCAAGATGGAGAGGGGAACAATTTGCTTGGAATTCACATGTGAAACGGTAGGGAACTACACCAAAAAAATGAACTAGGCTGAGTTGCCTTTGAATGCTAGGGTTTCATTAGGGTGAACATAGACATGATAGGATCCGAGGAGTGTGTTAGAAAGATCAGAATGGTTTGAACTGGGGAGAGAATGCAGCAAACACAATAAGAGGGTACTGTAACAGAAACAATTGCTAGGATTAGGAGACCAATAGGACGTGGAAAATGAAGAAGAAGGGAGAGTCAGGGACCACACTGAGATCAGAGTGACAGGCGCCTAAATGGGGCATTCAGAGAAGGCAAGTGATGGGCTGGGGGAGGCGGTGGGCTGGAGACAGAGGGTAAGCAATGGGATTGGCAGCAAGACACTCATGAATCTTGGAGAGGGAAAAGAATGAGAAAGGGGGCTTAGTAATTTGGGAAAGGAGAGATGAGCACTTGTTTTCTCCCAAATATAGAATGCAGAGTTTAAAACGTGCAATATATCATATCCCAAATTCATTATAGGCATTGTGTGGCAGTGCAAAAAATGATAGTGATACAAGCCAAAATGACAACAACGACAACACAGTAAGA
This sequence comes from Equus quagga, assembly GCF_021613505.1. NCBI lineage: Eukaryota > Metazoa > Chordata > Mammalia > Perissodactyla > Equidae > Equus > Equus quagga. The sequence continues at coordinate 2,417,042 of NC_060274.1, read as the reverse complement.
TATTTATTAGGGCATTCTACAGCTCAAAACCTTCCTCAGGCTCCAGGGCTTGCTGCCATGTTCTAAACAAATGGAAGTTCTAATGCAGTGTCTTTTAATAATTAAAAATACACATAAAAAGTTAAAATTTAATGATTTTTCTCTTATTCCACATACATAAGCGTGAATACTTCAGTTCTGTTTCACTCACATTCAGGTCTATTAGAAAAACTCTTCTGGACTTCCCTTTTTTCTCATAGACATTTTTACCCCTGCAGTGCCAGTGTTCAAATCTAGAATGAAGACATTTCTACACCCATAGACACTTGGAGAGCACACTCATGTGCCTTACTTGAATTTGAGCCTTATAACAGCTCCATAAGGTGTGCAGTTCAAGTAATCGGCATCATGAGGTTTAGTTTTTCACTTGAGGAAACTGGGTCTCAGAGGGTGACAAGGACCTATTCAGTGTCCTACGATCAGAGTAAGAAATCGACCTCGGACTTGGGAATTTTACTCTTTCCCCACTGCTGCTTCCTCATTTCAGCACCTCTGATCACATGCGTGAAATTGATCTCCAGCCTTGCTCAGCAATACAATGGACACAGCCTCACTGAGGACTAAGGAGAGGTGTGACTTCAGATGCACGACATTGGAAAAGACATTGTCTCAAGGTCAAAAAAGGATCTGAAAGGTCATCTAAGTTGGTGATGATCAGACTGACTGTTGGAATCACTTAAGGAGATGTCAACTCCACCAACTCCTGCACTCGCCCTGGACTCTGATTCTCTGTGTCTGGGATCGGGATGAGGGAAAACATGCAGATTTAAAAAGTCCTCTGAGGTGTGAACACTGAGTTGATAGTTGATGACTTTAAGGAAGGATTGTTCATTTTCAAGGTATGATAATGATATTAGGAAAATATATATTTTCAAGAGTCCTTATCTTCCGAAGGTACATCTGAAATACTTACTAAGGAAAGGATATAATGTCTGATTTTTGTTTTAAATTAATCTGGGGATGAGGAAAGAGGGTAAAGGATTCCTGAAGCAGCCTCGTGACAACTGTTGAAGCAAGTGGGAAGTGGGGAGTGGGAAGGGCGCTTATTATATTATTACGGCTTTGTGTATCACTGAAAATGTTCTGTAATAAGAAAATTACAGAAAAAAAAGCTACCCAGGAGAGTCTGATGACCACCAGCCTTTGGAATCACGGAGCTAATCCAACCACATAGCTGTAATTACTGAGGCTCCTATAATTGCACCTTCGCTCTCACCTACGTTATACTGCTGAAGACCGCTCACCCTGTCCTGCTCCACAGTGGCGCCGACTCGGGAAATAATTGTACTGAAATAGGGCATTTAGAATACATAGTAAAGTGAAGCGGACCGAGTAGCTAGGAGTGGACTTGTTCAAGCCTGAGTTTTCTCATTCACCGTTCGTCCCCCAGAAACTAGGGACATATATTCTCGGTCCTTTGTTTGATTGACACTTCATTCTCAGGTAACTTGTAACATTTCCTCTCTGACCTTTACCCTATAGCTTTGCTACTATGTATCCAGGTATGAATTTACTCCCATTCATCCTGCTTGGTATCTGAAAGCACTTTTAATTTGAAGATTCAAGTGATTCTTACATTCTGGAAAATTCCTAGCTTTTGTTGCTTTAGCTATGCTTGTCTGCCATTCTGATTAGATGAGCTGGAACTCTCTCCGTCTATTGTTCTTGTCCCTTAAGGACTCTTATTTTTAAAAATCTCTTTCTTTCCACTCTACTTTCCAGATGTGTTTCTCAGCATTTTTCTTCTCTCTATTGTTTTCTTTTTTTGTCAATCACTATATTTATTATCTCTAGGATTTCTTAATGGTTCTTTTAAAATATCTTCTTGTTTTCTTTCTGCCAGTTTTTTTATTTCATAATTTCTTATCCCTTTTTACGGATGTTATTTCATTATATATTTCTTCAGGCTTCCTAAAGATTTCTTTTAAGCTCTTTCCAGAGTGTTCTATTGCTTTTATTTTGTCTGGAAGGAATTCATCTTTAGATTGCTGCTTTCGATGGTCCTTTAGCATTTGGTTTATGCATGTGTATTAGAATTTTTGGTTGTCAGCTCATCCTACCGGGGGATTCCTTCTCTTCGTGTCTCTCTTGGTGCCTCTTTATTTACTCCCCTCTCTGGCTAACGAAGGCCTTGATCTGGTCCACGTGAGCAAGTTCTCTTGCCTCGGCGGGAGGCCTCCCAGTTGTAGCCACTGCTCAGCTTAGCTCAGCTCCTGGCCAGAGGCTGTATCAGTGTTTTCTCCTGTCCCGTGAGCACTGTAGTCCCCACCACCCGACAGGAGCCCAATTCCTTGTAGGACCTGCCAGCTTTGGGCCCCAAGTCCAACCAGAGGGCCCTTCCAACCCCGTCTCAACACTGTGCACGCCTGTCCAGATGTGGGTCCCCAGTGACACACATGTTGTTTCAAGTACCCTCTCATTTTACATTTTCTCCTTTTGTTTCTCATCTGTCATTGGTGTGTATTTAGAGCAGGTATGTGTGTGTGGCACTGGTGCTCCAGAGCCCAAACTGACGCCACCATCCTAACAGAAGCCTTAGGCCAAGGTTTTCACTTCTCATGGAAGTATTGCAAATGCCAGCACTTTTTAAAAGGTTCAAGTCGTACTGCATTTCCAAAAGCAAACACCTGTAATCTGGTATTTTCGATTTCCTGAGATGCTAGTGGGTAAAGAAGCCAGTTGGCTTGTGGGAAGTCCTGGGATACTCCCCTTTTGGGTTTCCCATGAACAACATATTTATATGTATATATACTTACATACATATATAATACCTTTTTCCCAGCAGAAAAGGGCATGAAACATAGAGAATAACAGTTGATGTGTTTGTGCCGTTTCTTCTTCCTAGGTCTGTTAAGTTCCTAATGTTATTCCCGATCAATTCTATTTTCCAGAGCCTGTGAAAATTGGGGCAGGAGTCAGGGTTATTACATTTAGTTCATTTTAGAACCTAGTTTTCATAATGTCTCCTACCTTCCTGTTGCCTTTGTTGTATCAGTGATAGCCACTTGATGGAGTCTTAGTAAAGCTGTCCAGTTTAGGAACGAGGCAGACAGGCTTTCTTCTTCCAGCTCCATTGTTTGGGACTATGCCTTTCATTATCAAGAGAAAAGGTGAAAGGCTGGCTGGGAGACTTCCAAGGCCTCCACACTGGGCAATCTCTCCCCTTGTAAAGATCACTCTCCTGAGTGACAGCCTGCTGGGAGTGGGCCAGCAGCCACCAAGCCTTTGCTAGGGGGGCACACCATCTTCATCCAGTTGATGATTCTCTATCAAACACCCATCATGTGCAAAGCACTGTGCTGTGTTCAGTGCTGGGAGTGGGAGCTAGAATCAGAAAACAATAAGGCAGGTCCTGGATATCGAGGGGCCTTAGATAAAAACCAGGTAACATAGAGCAATTCTCCAACACATTAAAAGGTAAGTCACCAACGTTCACACGCTATAATTTTCCGTCCAACACCTTAAACACACACACAACACACATACACACACACATGGTCTATTTTCTTTGCATTCAGTGTTAATATCTTAACTATCTATTTAAGATTTGGCTTTTTGTGGGGTTTTTTTTTGCAGCGTTATCTTAGGTTATAAAACGCTAGAGAACACATTTAACCACAGATGTCTTTCTGAGTTGGTAAGATTGATTTTTTTTTAAACAAGTTAGATTAAATTCCTATCTTAAGGGCTTTTTATATCTCCACTTTCTCTCTGAAAACTTGTTCCCTGAAAATTCTATTAGGTGACCTAAAATTTAACTAAATACCAGGAACATGGGAAGATAATGAAGAAAGCAGAGGTTAGAGATACATTTCTCCATTTATCCAGTGAAGGAGCACAAACCCTACCTACTTCTGGAGACTTAATCCTCTGGGATTTCTTTTTCTCTCTCTCTCTTTTGTTTAAACTAAATTAACAACACTGACCTTTGCAGCCATGGGTTAGGCCAAAGAAGAATTTGGTTATTTAACTTTCTAGCTTAACAAACTAGATAAACTACCACATGCATAGGCCACTGTGGAAGGTAGTCAACCCTAGAAATTCTGCTATTTGTGTCTTTATTATACCTCTTTAATTTTTATTTAAAGACCATTCTCTGAATTGATATCTAGTAAAATGGCTTGTAAGATGATTTATACAATTACAGGATTGAAATATTTCCAGATTTGACTAATTTACTGAAATATAAAATTTATTGGTGGTTAGAAAATTAAATGACCTATAGGGCATTAACTATAGTTGACATATTTGTATCATTTGTTCTTCTGAGATGGATTAAGCTTCTAGTCTTTTTCCTGGCATTTTCTATTTTCCAGAACCTGTGAATAGGTTTATTAAATTTGGTTGGTCTTACAACCTGGTTTTCACTCTAGTTCAAAAAAAAAAAAAATTAAAAACGTTCAAGGCTTAACCAGAAATGTTAGAATATCATTATTTATTTGTTCCAATGTTATTTATTTCCATTACACTATAGCTTAAGGTTTTACAGAGATTTAAGTTTTAGACACAGATATTTATAAATATTTGTAGATAAGTGCTAATTTGAATAGGAGCTTTTTCTTTTATTAATAGTGTAAATAAAAATAAAATACTTTTTAAAAAGAAAATAAAATGTTAATATAAATTTATAGATTAAAAATTATTCTTTTTCAACCTCACCCAATGCTGCCTTGTTTCGCTTCAGTTTCGTCTTTCATCTCACATCTCAGTTTCTCTGTCTGTAAGGTAGGGTTAATAATAAATTCCACATGATTTTATTTTTATACAGCATTTCTTGAATAGCACTTAAATCTGACTTCTTAAGTGTATCAGAACTCAGCAGTACATTGAGAATAGAAGATGGGTATCACGTCTATTTCTTATTCCTATAATGTGGTATCAAAATTAGCATATGGCTCAACATATTATGTTGGGGTCTTGAACAATGACAATTAATGCAAGAATCTGTCAGCTGAGAATTTTCATGGCCTGAATATATACCAGTTCTGAGAGTCATCACGATTTAAGAATCCTAAGTTTTCTATGGATTTCAGGTTGCTTTTAAACCCTTGTTAGTAAACTAATGCTGGCTGGGACCTACTGTGAATTGTAGGTTGGATATTAATATACCATTCACATATAACACAAATAGGAATTTTTAATGAGTCAGAAAAACAAGAATAATTAACATTGGTTTAGAACCTTCTACGTGCCTGGCATCATACTGTAGGTATTTCACATATTCACATTTTTTATTATAAAAATAACACTGTGGGGAGGCCATACTTATTTTCTAGCCACACAGAATTTTCTCTTTAGCAATACTACGTGTACTTACTTTGCACATCCAGCAATCGAATTGGCAGCTTTGCAAACTAATTCTTTACTCTAAGAGCCAAGTCATTCTTGGTAACAGCATCATCAGGAATAAAGCTCTTACTGTTAGCATTCAGCTGACACTACGGCTGATAACCCGCATGGCATGTGTGGAACCTAGCTAGACAGTCCCGAGCTGTCTTGACACCGTGATGCTCACCACACACACACACACACACACACACATACACAAAACAAAAAAACAAAAGACAACTTGAGTCTATAAAGGAGCATGGGGACTTCAAGCATAAAGGAACAGAATGCTAGAACATGAAGACGCCATTTATACACATATGCTTTTCTGCAAGCCACCACACTTTAATTTTGAGGAAGAGGACTAGAGATCTATTGAAGAATTCATCCCTCGTGGCATGGGTTCAACACCTCAGGCTGCTGGGCTGAAAAGCCTCCTTATGTGGCTGCACTGCACTGCTGCAGTAGAAAGGAGGGCTGAAGACAAAACCCAGCAGAGACGGCAGGATTCTCTTCTTCCCCACAAAAGAAGAACTCCAACTGGTGGAGAGAAAAATGATCTTCCACACTGGAAAAAACAAAGTAATGACAAAAATAAAGGGGCGTTGTCGGAGCTCCCTGTTTTCACGACTTAGCTTTGGTATTTTAAAGATGAAGCCTTTCTGTTACATCACAGACACTGTAAGAAACCAACTTTACCTGAATGAGCCCTGCATGGTGGAAAGAAGTCTGTTGAAATGTGTTCTGCAGCCAATTTTTTCCTTTTTTTGGCGGGGGGGGGGGGGGGGGGGGGGAGGCCGGGGGGAGGGGGCAATTAAAGAGTAAACACCTAATGAAACAAGCATCTCTAAAATTGACAAAACTTGCCATTGCCATCATTAGGTCTCCACATCCACAGGGACACTTAGAGGCGCTAACACTGTGTTCACATAGCATTGCCCTGTGCCAAAGGAGGTACATCAAATGACTCTCCTCTCCGCTTTTATTTATTATGCCAACTCTGTGGTCCCTTATCTATGTCTGTGGAGCGTCCGCAGAGACAATCTGTCTGGGAGAAGACGTGTCTTCTGAGCAGAGACACAAAGGGAGTCGGACACTGCGACTTCACGCTGCATGAGACTAGGGGACGACAGCGTGCAGGATCAAAGGACACTGGAAAGCAGGAGAGCGGCCTCTGGAAACACTGGGAGGGTTTCAAAACATTATCGTGGAAATACACACACAGAGCACCATAGTTTATCCTTCTGGGAAGAAGGCAGCTTGCAAAGGTCTGCTTTGATGCGACCCCAACAGAAGGGAGTCGCCCTGGAACGGATCATAAATAATCAGGGGACACCCGGGGGGACATCCCAGGGGATGGGGCGGGGTGAGAGGAGCGGACGCAGGCCCTCTGTGTGGTCAGTACTCGCCGAGCGCTGGACAGTCACGCGCAGAAAGGGTGTCTGCACCGCGCTCTCGGTCCCTCCGCCCTCGACCGCCCACACCGCCCCAGGGAAGCCAGCACCGTCGGAACCCAGCACCTTCCGAACCCAGCCCCGCCCGTC
>NC_060274.1:2409657-2410121 GCF_021613505.1 Equus quagga | reverse complement strand
CCGTCGGAACCCAGCACCTTCCGAACCCAGCCCCGCCCGTCGGAATGTAATACCACTGGATCGAGCCCAGCACCATCGGAACCCAGCATCTCCCGAACCCAACACCGTCTGAACCCAGCCCCTTCCGAACCCAGCCCCGCCCGCCGGAATGCAATACCACCGGTTCGAGCCCAGCATCACCCCAACCCAGCCCCCTCCGAACCCAGCCCCATCGGAACCCAGCCCCGCCCGTCCGAATGCAACGCTCCGAGTTCGAACCCAGCACCGTCCGAACCCGGCACTGCCCATCCGCGCCCCGCCCCGCCCATCGGCCCCCAGCCGGGTGCGCCCGAGCCCCGCCCCGGCCCGGCCCCCCGCTCGGGCGGGCGGCGACGAGGAGGGCGGGGCGCGCCGGCTCCGGTGCGGGCGGGCGCAGCAGCACCTAGCGGAGGCAGCCCGAGGTGCGGCGCGGGGGCGGGCACGCG
>NC_060274.1:2343598-2404657 GCF_021613505.1 Equus quagga | reverse complement strand
GGCATGGCCGGGGAGGGAGAGGGGACAGGTTCTGGGAGGGGGAGGGGACAGGATGGGGGAGGGGGCGGGCAGGGCCGGGGACGGAGGGGGACAGGATGGGGGAGGGGGAGGGCAGGGCCGGGGAGGGGACAGCATGGGGGAGGGGGCGGGCATGGCCAGGGAGGGAGAGGGGACAGCATGGGGGAGGGGGAGGGCAGGGCAGGGTGGCTCGGTGTCCCCGGGCCCGCCGGCATGGCCTGGCCTGGGGTGGCCAGTCCTGGGCGTGCTCCAGAGCAAAGGAGGAAATCACACTTGCCCTCGGCCTGGGACAATGGAAGTTGTTTATAGCCGAGCTGCTGAAAGAGTTCCCAGCAGCTTTTTGAAAATGGATTTGAGTCCCGTCGGTTGGAATAGGAGCAGAGAGTGGAGGTGAAAGTCATGGGGACCGGACCTGTGGGTCGTGTCCCCGCAGCGCGCGCTTAGCGCCGTGGTTCATTCCTCAGTCCGGGCTGTTGCGCAGACTCCGGCAGCATGAAATACACCTGACACGCGATTTGTGCCCTCTTGGGGAATTAGTGTAGTTGCATCTATTTTTGATCTGTTCTAATAGGTAATTCAAAGTTAGTATTATTTTGCTAAAATACCAGCTTTGGGTACCAATCATGTTGGGCAAATTTGAACATTCTCATGAAATTTAATCGTTTTTCGTATCATTTAACGTCAGTTTATATTTTTGAGTCAAGTCGACTTTTACTATTTCAACTTCTTGATTTTGCCTGTTCGGAAGGACTTCTTGTTTTCTGTGTTCTGGGTGGAGCTGTTCATCTTAATCCTTAGATGAATGCTGCTATGTTATCAGGTTCAGGTTGTGGATTTGAATACTGACATGTTAAGTTACCAGCGATTCACAGCTCCTCTTCTCTGATGATTCTGTGAGTTGGAGGCTAGGCAGCAGATTAATACTGTGTAGTTGTGTTCATTCATAGACTTCGTTGTGCGTCTTTGGAAAGGTGACTGTAGTAGTTCAGCTTCCAGGATTGTGTCATCTTTCAGAATAATGCGTTCATTTTTCTTATCTCCGGTTAAAAAAATTCAGGTGTAAAAAATTATCTTGGTGCACAGTTGTTTTTTCTGTTTGAATGGATTTATTTATCATTGCTTTTTTTGAGAGATTTCCCAAGTCTGGTTGAGAAAAGGAGGATTTTTTTTCAGTTGGCAATAGATAATTCAGTTTACTCTTAGAGATTTTAAATTGAGTTGGCATTTAAAAAATCTGGAATCAGAAGCAGATTATAGTTAATTGATTTCATTAAATTCTGTTTGTAAGTGCTCAGTTGGAGCTTTTTCCCTCTATTTTCTTAGAGATATAAGTAGTTATTAAAGTAAAACTGGCCTGTCATTTGGAGAGCTACTTTTTTCATCGTTATTCTGCAGGTGAAAAGTTGCTGTGGGCCTGTGTTGAGGCAAAGCCAAAGTTGAAGGACTGTTTTTGAAAATGATTGTGTATTTCATTTAGTAGCTTTTTCCTCCCCACTTATACCTGAACATTTCTATTTCTAGAAATGATTCTCCAGGATTGTGTGAGAAAGCTTTTCATAATGAAATAAATTGGTTTTTTAAAATGCCCATATGTTATTTTTCTTAGTTTTTTCTTTATCTAGTCCTGGTTCACACTTTTTTCTTTTCTCGAGAACCTTTGCACACTACTGAGTTATTCTGGTCTAGGAAGTTAAACCTCACACTTATCATGTTGTCTCTTTCATTATGATGTAGATAAACTTATTTCATGTTAATAATTCTCTAAACCAGTCTTTCAAGACCAGCAGTTTTAATTTGCTTTATCAAAACCTGTGTCTGAAGATTTTTACCATCTCATGTAAATTTCTACTCTGGCCATCACAAATCCTACTTACTAGTTTTCTACAGGAATATAAGCATTGTACTGGCTTTTATTGTGTTCAGTAAGCGTTGAGCAAAGTTACTGCAGAATTTCCTCTGTCGGAATACGATTTATGCCTTATGTTTAGATATCTGGATGATCTTTTTATGTGTGTGTAGGAGAGTATAGTTGTGGTTTATTTTCTTTTGTTTGCTTTTTCAGAGGGAGACAGTGATGAGCATCTGTTCTCAACTTTTGTAACTCCGTAATCTCTGATTGGTGGTTTCTGGCGGCCTTGATAACCGCTCATAATTCTGTGGTTTCTCTATTTAGCAAGTTGATAAACTTGGCTTTTTGGATTACATTCGCTTTTTAAGAAAATTAGAATATGTTTAAAATCAACCTGGTTAAGTTTGCTTTTTCTTTCATATTTTCATTTGTGTGTGAGGGAGGGGCTTCCAAAGGGAAAGCAAGTTGTATGTTATCCTTGTCCATTTTTACCCATCGTCACTTGGATCCTAGATTCTTTTGGAATTTTAAAATGAGAGTTGGTGATCTAAACTTACCGTTGACGTTTTACCACCGGCAGATTGATGCTAAGCCGAATTAATATCTTGATTACTCTGGAAAACTATAGCTCATAATAAAAGCTTCTCAAAGCTTTTTAGTCCTGTTCTTTTCTTATTCTTCATGTTAAGGCTTTATTTCTTTTAGGGATTTCTAATTATTTATTATGACAGAGTGCTGGTAGCTGATTTTTACTTCTCATTACCTCCTAGAAGAGGGCTTCTCTGGTTATCCAAGATCCCCTGGGTGTGTTTTTGTTTAGCTTACCCCAATTTTGTCCTTATGGCTGTGGGTTTGTTGGTCTCCCTCCCTGATTACCTGAAGGAAAGAGCTTAGGGTTTTATTTTTTTAAGCATTATTCTTCTAATGCTTGTCTGTCACATGGTCAGTGCTCAATAAATATTTTGTGGAAAGAATTTGAATGTGGCTTCCTTTGTGTTTACCTTTATTCCTGACAAAACACAGGATATATGCTTTTTTAAAACTTAAGTGAAATTGTCTTTTAGATTCTTAAAGAAATGCAGCAACTATGTGAGGTGGTTGACCACTTTGCTTCATGAGATGTTTCTTAAAGTCATTTCTTTTGTTTGTTATTTATCGAGTCCATTGCCTTCTTCTTGCACTGATGGGAAAAATAACCTAGAATTTGTGTGGACACCCACATATGCTTTATTAAAGGTGAATGTGTTGTGTTTTCATACTTGAGTTAATCTTGAGAAGTCGCGTGGTGAATCATGTTGCCCAGAGATGTATGTGAAAAATAGCTTCTGGTTTGTGAGCAGAGGTGGAGTAGGAACTTGTCAGGTGAAGCAGTCATGAGTGCGTACGCACGGCTGCGTATGAATTCCAGACTAAGGCTCAGGTTCTCACTCTGCTTTTCCACACGACGTAATGACGTTGAAAACAACAGACGTATTACTAAACATTGGTCCTTCGCTGGATCTCTTATTGTGGTGATGGATGTGACTAATACAGAGAAAGGCAGTCGCAGGTGATGTGTTCTTAGTGTGTGTAGGTGTCTCTGTTCCTTTCTGGTTTTGTTTTTGGTACCTTGAGCCTCAGTGGCGCTTAAAACCTTTGTTCTGTTTCCTGTCGTAACTGGTAAGGTTCATGCTTGTGTTGGTGTGAGCCTGGCAGTCTGAGGTGGAGCCCTTGTTTGACGTTGGTTATCTTAAATGAGACTGCATCCAGAGGAGCTTCAATTTGCTGTGCTCCTGCCAATGAAAAGTGATTTTACTTTATGCAATTTATAGACTTAATGGAATGTAGATGTTGTAACTATTGGCTTTTCCAAAACTATCAAATTTTGATTGCGGTTACTAGTGGAATAGCAGTAGAAGGGGTTCTTTCATATTCTTGAAAAAAATAGGAGTCACAGAATATCAGGATGTGGTGCCAAATTGGTGGGAAGCTTAAGAAGAAAAGGTTTAAGCGTATGTCATTAAGGGTTTAATTGAGCACTTGTAGTGTGTAAAGCATTATTACTGGGTGTTGGTTATTATTCTGGTGGCATAGATTATTTCGTTTACGAGCAGTTTTACCAGACTTGAGCTTTGGCGTAATGTCAGAAAATGCTAATAAATAATATGACAATTATTAAGATAGAAACCTGTTTTCCTTTATTATAAATGAAGTGGATATGTGAGTAGTATTTGTGGAACCTTAATTGGAAATTGTTTTCAGGTTACATAGAGTCTGTTGATTTTTCTTCAAAAGTTTGCTATTTCTATTAGTTTCCTAGCTGATTGTATTTAGGATACATCCCTTCACCTTGAAGATGCCTAGGACAGGGATGAAGATTTGTTTGACCTACATTTACACTTGGAAGTTAGATACAAAGCAGTGTGCCAAATCCCACAGTGCCACTCACCAGCTCAGGGCATGTCCCAGACTGTGGGCTGACACTCACAGGCTGGCGGGGCCTGAAAACGCGTTGGTAGGCCTCTGGTTGGTACTCCCACAGGTGTGAGTTGCCAGCAGCTGTGGACATGTTGTCATAGCTGGACCGTCTTTATGCATGAACTGGCCGTGGGCTGAAGCTTTCTCTTAACATTTCCAGTCGAATGTTGGGGGCCAACTAAAGCACGCTGAGCGCTGGTGCCAGGGATGCTTGCTGACCTCCAGTCATCTGGTTGAGGTTTTGTTCTAGCAGCAATAAAAATAGAAAACTTCACCCATCATTTCGGCATAAGTGATTGACCAAACCCATGCTGTAGTTTAATTTGGAAAGTGGCCACACTTTACAAGGTGAGAGGACACAGGTGTAGAGTGGTTCATGTGTCAGTCAGGAAGATGTCTCCCACTGTGAGTTGATTCCAGAAGGTGGGGAGGAGGGGAAGCCTCGCACTGGCGAGTTCACAGGTGTGTGTCAGGAAGGAAATCATTTAGAGGAACGAAGATTGAGTAGTTCACTCTGACTGGAAAGTAGCCGAAATTTCTGTTCTTTTATTCAAAAGAAATTTAATGTTACAGAAAATTGTGTGTCTTACAGAAAATAAGATGTGAACTTTTGTGGACTTGTTTGCTTTTTCATGTTTTTAGGTTAAATAAACACAGCATGCTTTGCCTTCTGAATGTTGTCACTAGATTCTAGTTAAGGTGACCCATGGAACACTTGTGTGACTAATAATTATACCAGGACGACAGGCATGGACTGCGATTGTCGCCATAACTCTAGGTGTAAACAGGATGAACTTGCTGAGATGTTTGTGTGCTTAGTTTCTGAAGTCTCAAACTTCCTTAAGTTGACTAGGCCCCTGGTGCCCAGCTGACCTGGGCAGACCGGACGAGACCGTTCACAGGAGATCGGGTGTTTTCTGTGCTTTTTAAACCGTCTTCCACGGTGGCAGGGTGGAGGCAACCTGAGAGGGGCCCTGTCAGTGTTGAGTCCAGCTCTGCCGGCATCTCTGCTACAAACGGTGTCACTGGTGGTCGCGAGTGAGGAAGTCTTGCGTGCTTCCTGAAGCTCCACCTGAGAGTCTTGCGTGTCATAGCAGAAGCGAGCTGGAGCCCCAGAATTAAGACCCATGAAGAGACGCTCATTCGTTTCTGTTTGGGGTTTTGCTGGTGAAGAGCAGTCCAGTTGTCTTGTTCGTTTCGAACCGAGGCTTGTAGTTCTGTTGCTTGGTTTCATGCTTGTTCTGTTAAAGGAGAGTCAGACTTTCGCCCTTTGCGAATTTAAACCGTTTGTTCCTTCCAAGAATGTACTTTCTGTTTACCCTTGTTTGCTGATAGTGGTGCTTTCCACGATGACCTACCTATTATTCTTTGTATTTCCTGATTTTTACAGGAGAACCAATGAGGTTTCTGTCTTAGTTTTTTTTGTGCCGTTGTTGGCAGCCTTTGTACCGAGACCCGAGATTGCCAGTTCCCCTCTGGCTTTGAATCCGGTTCCGTATGTTTAGTAGAGAAGATGAAATGGGAGTAATAATAAGACCACTGTTGGACACAATCAATAGTTAAAAATTATTTTATTCTTAAAATGTATAACTTCTCCTGTATTCATGCTTAGTATAAAATCTATACATTGGGAAGATGTCCTTCAAATACGTTATTTTTAGGTGCATCTTGATATTATCTGAATAAATTTCTGAGTGCTCCTGACTTGGAGAACACTGTTTGTAAAAATATACCATACCATGATTTAACATACGTTTACAATATACCAGGATTTTACATGAGCTCTTTAATGAGTTCTTAGGTTTAGATTACATTGCATTTTTCACATTAATGAATTTTTGTGTTGGCAAAAATTTCAGGAAATTATTGGGGTGATTATTTTTAAGAGATATTGGTAATAAAGTAAGAAGCAGTTATATGAAGGTTTCTAGTTTGAGCCTCAGTACTTTATTTTCATTTCTGGTACTACTTCTCCTTTGGAAGATTCTTTAATATTTTCCGTATTCTGTTACATTGAAATCTGTCTGTCTTATGCTTTGAATGGATCCTTTACTTGTGCCTGGTTTTGTGCCATCCTGCACTGACCATTTGGAAAATACTGGTTCACTGAGTTATGTGGATTTTCCAAATATTGGCAGATTTCTTTAGACAGTGTCAGAATGTCACATTTGTTCATATCACCACTGATCAGTAGAATCTTAAGTGTTGGGAAGCTCTCAAGCTCAAGGTGGATACCAGTTTTCCAGGAAGCATCGAATTTCCTGTCGCAGCTCACATTTTGTCCTTGGTGGTGTTGCCCTGGGCAGTGCTTGAAGGAACAGGCTGGCTTCATTCATTTTGGAAAGATGTCTGCCAGATGTTGCATCCTGATTGACGGTAGTTTGTCAACCATTCTTCCAGGTGAAAATGGAATTCTGTGAAAGAAGTGGCTCATTCAGGTCACAGCTTACACAGTTGCACAGGTGCTTTTTCTTGAGAGACCCGTCAAGCCTTGGTGTGCAGCCCAAGTAGAAGTTCTTTCTGTGCACTTCCCGTTTGGGCACATGGAATGTTGAACAAACATGCACTCAGGAGTCAGAGTTCAATAAAATTCATCATTTTTGTATTTCATTTAAGAAAGACATTCTTCGGTGAAACTGGCATTTTTTTTAGGTGTGAGTGCATAGCAGTGAGAAGTGCTTGTCCGCTAGTCCAGTTTGATGCTGCGGCCTTGATTTGTGCTCGTGTGCTGTCACTTGCCCATCGGTGCATCCGACCATCAGCGTGTGTGCCGTCAAAGCCAGAGGCTGATGCCCTCGGTGTTAGTAGGGAAAGAGTGTCGACCTCACGTTGACCTGAACGGGTTTGTAGCCTGCGGTTTGAGCTGCTGCCCTGGAACGTTTAGTGAGGGGTTGTAAGAATCTTGGTTTGGGCTGGTTTTTAAAATACGTTGTAGGGTAGATATTAAAGTCTATTTTCATGGTATTTTCCAGCTAGGGCTATAAAATTCACAGATATGTAAACTGTGAATGAGGGCTCATTATGATGGAAGGGTAGATTTTAACATATGTTAATTTATTTTACATATTATTTTATATTTGTTTACTTCCTATATTGTAAATTTCTGTTTTAATTTTCGGTTATCAGTAATAAGATGCAGGCATTTACATTTTTGTGATGAAGAATACTGGCCACAACCCAGCTGGAAGTTTTATTACTGTAATTCACGCAGGATGTGACCTAGGCCGCTCCTCCTCGGGGGTCAGTGGCTACTGCAGAGCACAGTGGCGTCTGATGTGTTCCGTGTCGTGGGTGGATGTGATGTTTGATGTGGGCTGTGTCTTCTGGCACTTGTGCGTCCTTTCAGTCTGGCTTCCCAAGCGTAAGCTCTGAATTGTGCCAACCATTGACTCTGTGAGGATGTCTTTTTTCTGCTGTTTTTGGTTGTATTTTCCCCTCAGCTTTAGTATATTTCCCAAGAGAGACATACAAGCACAGACGGATAGTATTTATATTCTAAACCCTCCATGCACAGGACGGGATTTTAATACTTCAAGATATTATATGAACGTTTGACTTTTTAAAGTGCATGTGGTAAAAACATAATATTAGAATATTGAATTTGTTTAAGATTAGCAACACTTAAGATTAGTTTATCTACTCAGTGGCACCTTGTTTTGCAACAAATATATTGTGCTGTTAATTCATGGCTAGGTGTTAGTTCATTTTGAATTTTTGGTGACCATTTCTTTTCTATAGATAGCGTTACTAAATTATTTTGATGATACACTATTTTTAACCTGTTTGTGAAACTTGTTTCTTAATAAACGTATTGTTTTAGTTTATGAGGGTAATAACATGCAGATAAGAAATCTAAGTTACTGAGTAAGTGACTGTGTAAGTGGCTCCTTGTAGACCAGCTCAGCTGTTGCTTCTTCAGGAGGAGGGGCCTGCCAGGAGTACCATGGACAGTGTTTTTACCATATTTAATCTTTAGGACCTCCAATCTTTAAAAATGTGTTTTTCATTCAAGTTTGGCAAAGGTGGCCTTGTTGAGTTCATGGTACGGTTAATGTGCTTTTATGCCAAACTTGCTGATTTCACTGTTTAAAAATAGTTTTTTATTACCTTCATGAAATTGTTACTTTTGGAATATCAGGGACAGTAAAATTAAGACCAGAAAATCTGGAAAAGCATTAAAAAACATGATGTTACTGGAGCCGGCCCGGTGGCATAGTGGTTAGGTTTGTGTGCTTGGCTTCGGTGTCCCGAGCTTCACAGGTTCTGATCCCAGACACAGACCTACACACAGCTCATTGTGCCACGCTGTGGTGGCAGCCCACGTACAAAATAGAGGAAGATTGGCACAGATGTCAGCTCAGGGACAATCTTCCTCAAGCAAAAATAGGATTGGCAACAGAGCTTAGCTCAGGGCCCATCTTCCTCACCAAAACCCCCCCAAAAACATATTATTTTATGGTTTACTTTTGAAGTATATTCTTGAAAATAATAGTTAGACATGAAGGAGTTAATGCATTTACTTCACTGTAGTAAGATTATGCATTTAAAAAGATTTGGTTTTTTATTATGAAAATAATATGCTTACTTTAGAACATTTGCAAAATGCTTGAAGTGTGCATGTGTGTTCAGTTGTATCTGCTTATTAATTATTTGCATTTTTAGCCAGTACTGAATTATGTTTCTTAACCACCCAAATGTCTGTCAGGAATCCAGTTTTTGAAAGCTACCTAGGTTATTCTGCTAATAACTGTAATGCTCAACGTTTTGTGAGTGCGTCCTCTCCACACACCTGCAGTGGCGCACATGCTTTGCATGTTCCTGTAGCAGTCCTGTGAGAGGGTGCTCCTGCTCTTCTCCTTTTTGGATGAAGAAACCAAGGCCCAGGGAGATTAGGTAACTTGCTCCAGAGCATACAGTTAGTACTCTGAGGAGCAGTGGCTTGAACCCAGGTCATCTGACTCTAGAACCTTCTCTTAACCGCTGTGTTTGTAGAATTCGAAAATTTAAGATCACTGCAATGAAAGCAGTACTTGGACATTTTATAGGAAAGTAATTTTTAAATAGAATAATTCAGAGCTTAATTTGCAGGAAGAACCGTAGGTGTGATATCATGAAACCTTTTCTGTGTTATTCACATCATATGTTATATGTTATTTACATCACGTCATATAACATATGTTATATATTTACATCATATGTTATAGGTTATAACATATACATCATATGTTAATGTTATATACACATTAAGTGTATTGATTTTCATCTTGACTATTTAAAACCCTATTGTATCTTTTATCTTTTTTTTCTTTTTTGGTGAGGGAGATTGGCCCTGAGCTAACGTCTGTTGCCAATCTTCCTCTTTGTGCTTGAGCAAGATTGTTGCTATTTCGTCAGTCTTCCTGTGTTTTGTGTGTGGGAGGCCACCACAGTGTGGCTTGATGAGCAGTGCATAGGTCCGCACCCAGGATCCAAACCTGCGAACCCCTGGGCCGCCGAAGCGGAGCCTGTGAACCTCAGCACCATGCCACCGGGCCGGCCACTCTTTTATCTTTGGGACAGATGATTCTGTGTTATGTATCTTATTTTCTGTGTGCAGACAGTCGCAACACCTTGTATCTTGTGTAGCAGCCAGACCTTTGGGCGGAGTGAGGGCTGGGGGATCGAGAGCTCACTGATAGCTTTCTCATGCCTCAGGGGAGGAGGTAGGCAGGGCCCACCCGGGTTCTGGCTCTGCTGTGCTCGGACCCTTTTCTGACCCCGTGGCTGTGATTTTGGGTTTTGTAGAGCGAGTCTTGTGTCTGTCCACACCATCTCCTTTCCTCTGTCGCTGGGTCGGCTTCCTCTCATGCCGTCCTCCTCGACTTTGCTCTGGGTGGTACCCAGCCCTTTCCTGGTCTCTGCTTAAAATTAAACAACAAATTCAACTTGTCCTCTTTACTACTAGGGATCAGTTCATTTAATTTCTTAAAATTTTGTTTCCATATTAACCAGCAGTTTTCCCCCAGGTAACTTTTGAATTTCAAGTCTTCTAGAGATTATTCCTTAATTGTTACTAACAGTTCTAACTAACATCTATTGAGCAAATAGTTACCATTCCTAAACTAGTCCGGGGAGATTTCAGACAAAACGGCAGGTTTAGGGATGACCGATCATACAAACTCACTTCCCTGGTCATGAGTCTGTGTTTTCTCTTCTTGTAAGAAACATCCAGCAAACGTAGTAAAATGTGGTAAAGCATGGAGGAGGTTTCGAGGTGGGAGGTTAGGTATGCTTTTCTGCTGTCAATCAGGGACTCCGAATGTGCGGTTGTAAGAACTGCAGGTCAGCATACGATTTCGTGATGATGGCAGACTAAGGGTGCGCACTACACTGGAGTTAGAGGGAGATGGGATGCACATGGTCTACGTTGTCACCCTTCGTATTTTCCTTATTTTGATCAGTTTATGCAGCATTTGCTTGTAGATTCTTGTTGCTCGTATTCTAGCATAAGCTGTAATTTGAGTTTAAAAAGATATTATTATTTTTTTACTAAATGGCACCTAAACCACCAAATGCTACTTGTTTGTAATTTGCACAACTTGTGAACAAGTTTCCAATGCTTCAGGAATGTTTACGTTTTATTAGTATAATGACATTTTTAGACATTTTGTCTTTAGTATGTAATTACAAACGCATGTGATCCGTATCACCAGCTTGATTCTTGGGAAACATTGCAGATTTTAAGTTAAATACAATGATAATCATTGTTTGCTTCTATGAACTTCTGCCTATGAGCAAAAATTTTGGAAATGCTTATGCGCCTGTATCATGGGCTGAGTAGAAGGAGAAATTGTGTCTGTTGTACCTTTGTTTTTGTTTGTTTGTTTTTGGTGGCGTAGCCCTGTCAAACATTTAAACATTTCTCTTGGATTTCTCTCAGGCTGGAGCAGCACTCCTTCATTCAGACTAAGATTTGTTGAGTGCCCGCTCTGCTTTCGGCTCTGTTAGGACTGGGCCTACGGAAGGGGAAGGAGGTGAGACAGACTCACCCTAGTGGACCCGCCGTGCCGAGGTGGTAGCTAACCGCACTGCCGGCATTTGGGGCCTGAGGTTGAATCCTGGCCGCCCCTCAGTAAATGTGTCCCTCACTGTCTCCATTTCCAAGGTCACTCATTTAGTAGCCACCTACTCCGTGCCAGTCACTGTGTAAGTGCTGAGCCTGCAAACCTTAGTGGACGCACGGTCCTTTTCTCAAATACCTCCCAGACTAGTGTGGAATATGGATTGAAAAACATGGCAGTAATATGGTAAGTGCTCTGTTTGGATGGTTGGGGTCAGGAACATCTTTATAGACCGTTGAGATGAGTCTTGCGAGGACAAGGAATTTTCCACGTGGATAAGAGGGAGGCACTCGTGGCAGAGAGCATTACTCAGTCAGCAAGTATGTGTTCACCTCGTGCCTATTGTGCGGAGGTGAGCAAGAGGAACCCTTGTTAGGACTGTCAGTTTGGCGGAAGATGGGCACGAACACACACGTATAAGGCAGTGAGTGCTGTGAAGGGTGCAGACTAGGGCGGCATGTGGGCAGCACACCTTTCCTAGACGGCAGGTCAGCCAAGTTGAACTGAGTTCACTTTAGGAAACGTTCATTCTGAGTTCTGAAGAATTTGTAGGAAATAGCTGGAGAAGAGGTAGAGAGCTTATTTCAGAATCTGTGTGCACGCCTGTGAGCATGCAGGCACATTTGTGACCACACTGCATTGTTCCTGACTATTCGCTGCTTCTCCCTGTACGAGGAGTGTGGGTCTTTGCCTTCCTGGCGTTGGGCTGGACCACGTGACTTGCTTGGGCCAGCGACATTCCCATTCTGAGCAGCCGCTGTAAGTCCCAGTCCATGGTCCTGTCCTTGCTCTCCCCTCGTCCAGGAGTTGGTTTGCGCCTGGCTGGACTTAAGTCTTTCAGTTTTGGTAGCAGAATGGAGAGGACTGGAACCGAGTCCTAGCTGCCCACAGAGTGATGTATTACCATGAGAAAGAAGTGAAACTTCGTCATCGTCACCGTAAGCTGCTGAGATCTTGGGTTCGTTTGTTTTCACAGCGTAAGCCAGTAACTGAAATACTGTGTACATACAAGTCTGCACCCCTGGCTGTTTGGGGCTGAGCAGCCAGTCGCTGCCTGTGGAATGGAGGGGTTAACCAGGGCCAGTTTTTTGTGGGCCTGTTAGCCAAGTTAAGAATGTTCCAGATGAAAGAACATAATGAGGTTTGCAGTTCAGCAGGTGCTCCCTGGCAGCAGAATCGTGGCGTGTGGGAGGAGCAGGCTTGGAAGCAGGGGACGCACAGGGTACGTGGCTGTTGTCTCCGGGAGGTGGAGGCCTGAACTCAGGTGGCACCGTCCATGTGCAGGGAGAGGCTGAGAGGTAAGGCCGTAAAATTGGGACTTGGAGAGTGACGAGGGGGTTGTCTGAAAGAGAACACAGGAGTTCTGGGTGATCCCAGCTGTGTGCTTGGCTGCCTAGGCAGGTGATGGTGCCTTTAACTAGGATTCAAAAAGTGAAGCGCAAGTGGTAGATTAGAGTTGGGTGGGGAAATGAAAAGTTGTCGTCGATGGGGCCGGCCCGGTGGTGTAGTGGTGAAGTTCGTGCGCTCTGCTTTGGCGGCCTAGGGTTCATGGGTTCGGACCCCAGGCTTGGACCTACACACCGCTCATCAAGCCATGCTGTGGTGGTGTGCCACATAAAGTAGAGGAAGATGGGCACAGATGTTAGCTCAGGGCCAGTCTTCCTCACACACAGTAAAAAAAAGTTGTCTTTGAGATATATTGAATTTGAGGTGCGTGTGAATTTCCTTAGACAGCTCAGAGCAAGGGCAGCAGGGGATGAAGGGCGGTTGTGGTGGATAGGTGGGAAGTAGCCAAGGCATAGACGAGACCACTGAGAGACAAACCTGGGACAGAAGTCTTGAGAACACCAGACTGTCTGAGGTGGTGCAGGAGGAGGAGTGGTCAAGCACACTGAAGGAGAGTGGCCGTAGAAGTTTAATGTAGGAAAAAAGTAGTGTTGCTGGCCCAATCAAGGAAGAAGGTTTAGAGAGAAAGTGTCACCTGCTGAACTTGGTCCTCTGATCTAGCGCCTTCTAACTCCTTTGACCCCCGCCTTTCTTGCTCCAGTCCTGCTCTCTCCTCCACTGCTTTCCTTGAGGCGCCCTTGGTTTCCTAATTGCCAAAATCACTTGCCTATTGTAGGACTACAAAAGGCTGAATTTGCCTCCTCTTTGTCTTCTAATGGAATTAGTCCCTTTCTGTTCTTAGCTTGTCTCCCTTGGTTGACTCTATTTTACTCATCTCTCTTGGCAGGTAAAGTATTTTAATGTTGGAGTCTATCCTCTATTTGTTTTTTCAATTAAAAAGGCCTGTAATTAAGTATGGGACCATTGTTCTGAGATGAAGGAGGCAAACTGACATTGACTGTAGCTGATACACTTGTTTGACATTTATTGACTTCAAACTGTGCACACTCATTTAGATGCTCAAACGTTTTCCTGGTCTTCCTGGGTCACAGGATACTCTGCAAGAAGCAGTTAGTGGAAGGCCTGCTTTTCTGGTGGCTTCTTCCTGTGTCGTCATCTTTCTTCTCCTGTACCGGGACATCTTCCCTGGGTTTCAGATCTGGGGGTTCTCTCGCTGTGTTGACGTGTTTCTGCTGTCATCACAGAATCTGGACTGTGTGTCTTCCGGACCAGGTCATCCAGGTGACGGCTCGTCTACGCTGACGTCCAGTATTGCGTTTCAGTTTTAGGTTGGCAGTCAGTTGAGGAAATGCCGCCTTTGGCTGGTGTTCAGTCCTTGCCTTGATCATCTTCAGCCGTCTCCAGTAATGTTTTCACACACGTGAACGTTCAGTCGTCTGCCATAAGCTATAAATAAAGCTCCAAAAAACAAAACAAAGCAAAAATGATGTTTGATTTTGGAGGCCAGTCTTGGAGGAGAGGAATTTAGGAGATGGAATAGATAATGAGGAGGAGGAGAGGAAAATAAACTGAATTCTGGGCATGCAAGAGGCATTTAAATGCACTCGAGTAGCTGGCTGGGCACTGAGGTCTGTCTTTGAGCTCCAGCATTACTTGTCTGATTAGCCGACAGGAAAATATCAGGTCTCCTCCTTATAGACTTGATTGATCTCTGGCTTCCAGTCCATTCTGTACCCAAATGTCTCGTTAATTTCCTCAAACTCCCCCACCTCCAGGGCTTCAGACTGCCAAATGTCATTTTAGCAATTCCTGACCCCTCCTCCCTAAAATTTGGGAAGATAGGGTTGCTCTGGGGAAATCTGCATAAAGCCAAGGGCATGATGGTTTTACTCTAGGAGTTAGGTACTAAGTATGAGAGCATGTTATTCCCAAGATTGAAGAATGAGTCATTAATACTCGAGCACATTGTCAGACACTTGGGTTCTTGCGCTGAACTTGAGCTCTTTGAGGACAAGGACCAGGCGGTGCTTACTCACTTTTGCACTTTGAGTCCTCCTGGAGGATGTGATAGACCCAGTAGATAATTGGTGGATGCATGTGTTAAGAAATCAGTGAATGTTGGTCTGCAGGGACATGCCTATTGTATGCAAACTCAGCAGGGTACCATTTGCAGCCTTTGTTTAAGGCTTCAGGCTGGCCCTGCCCTGCTGGGCTTGTGTACTTCACTCTAGAAGTGGAGTAACTTACCTTTCAGCGAACATTTGCTAAATATGTGCAGCTCGTTTGCAGGTATTAGTACTTGACAGCACGCTGAGAAATACTGGGGCTGTGCTGCTGCTCCTCATCTGGTCCTGTGAGCTGCCCGTATAAGTGACGCCCACTGAAGTGTTCACGTCCACTCTCTGGCCAACTTTGGGAGAAGCTTGGCGGGGACTTGTGGATGCTTGGGACGGGGCTGTTGAAGAGTAAAGTCCGCTTTTCAGGTGAACAGTAACTAACTGGTTTTTGCTCAAAAGGAAGCTAAAGACAAGTTTTATAACAGGTAACATGGAGAACCTATATTTTACTAAGATTTATGAGGATTAAAAATTAGTTCTTGTTTTTCAGCTGGAGCCTGTAGAGTAGATTTGAAGGTCTCTTCTTCCGTATTCCAACTCTCCAGAGGGAGCCACTGTTAAGAATTTTTAGAAAATAGCTTTCCAAATTTTATTCTGTACACTCAGAAATGAATGTGTTTGAATTTTATGTTACAAGAATGGGATCACATGTTAGATACTTTTTGCAGCATGCTGTATTCAAGAAATTCTTCCGTGTGTATGCACATATGACAAAAACTTATATGTATAAAAGTCTGTCTTATTTTTAATAGCTATATAATATTCCACTTAGTACCAGTCATTCCCCTAGCTATTGTTCACAAACACTTTGGCTGTCTCTAGGACACACTGTTTCAGTAGTGTTGCCGTGAACATTTTGCAGACATATCTTTCTGTACTTGTGTGTTTCTATAAAATAGATTTCTAGAAGTGGACTTGGAGTGAAAAGGCTGTACACATTGAAAATTTTGATAGACTCTACCAAATTGTTGTTTAAAAAGGCTGTTCTAATTTATACCCCCACTGCTGTGTGTATGACCCTTTGCCTTACACTGGATATTGTGAATTAAACTTTTTTCAATCTGACAGGCAAAAAATCATTGGTTTCAAAATTCACGTTTCCTTGTTTCTTGTTGAGATGGAGTGTGTTTCAAATTTACTGGCCATTATACTTCCTTTTTATGTGAAGTACCTGTTTTTTTCTGTTGGGATATTTGTTTTAATCTTTTTGACTTGTGAAAATGCTTTTTATAAAATATATTGATGTTTTAGTTTGTGTTTACAAATATTTTTTCCTTGTTAGTCATTTTGGTCTTCTAATTTTATGGTACTTTTTGCCATAAGTGGATATATTTTTTTGGTTCATTTGTTTTTTCTTTTTTAGCATACTTGAAAAGTGACTAAAAGACCAAGGGAGCACTTATCTTTAAAACCCTTCAATATCTTCGCTTGAGTTACAGCTGTGGCTTGTACTTTTTTCCTCTTACATTTAGTAATTACTGTGTTTATCAGTTTGGGCAGTCTTTTTTCTTAAATCTGGCTCACATCTATTAAACTCTCTCGCACTAGACTTCATGGTATCAGAAGGTGGCTTGCGTATGGGTAGGTTTGTTTCTGAGGTCTTTAACTGTTGGCTACTTTGGATATGTTGCTTTAAGTCCCTAATTTTCAATCTGATCAGAAAAATACTAAGTTAATTTTACTTTAAAAATTTTGTTTATTTCTGCATTGAGAAGAGTCTCAAAAGGAACCGTAGGGGTATATATTTTTTCTTGCAATAAATGAACTTAAACAAACAAAACCCTTTCCCAAAACCAGAGCATGAACTTTTAAAAGTTCAAAAGGAAGCCTTGAGCTTCGCAGAAATTCGCTGTACTGATGGTTGTAAAGAGGTAAGGTTATCTGACTCCTTCCTCATCATTCATTTGATGTTTGTTGTAGTGATATGATGTGTATTTTTTTCAATTAATGTTATTTCTACAAACATCACAGTAAAGAAAATAAATTAATAGGTTAAAAAAGGATGATTAGAAGTAAAACACCAGCAGTTTTATTTTCTGGTGTGTCTTACAGA
The DNA here is from genome assembly GCF_021613505.1 of Equus quagga. Lineage (NCBI taxonomy): Eukaryota > Metazoa > Chordata > Mammalia > Perissodactyla > Equidae > Equus > Equus quagga. Next base: position 2,387,716 of record NC_060274.1, on the reverse strand, counting down.
ATCTTCTCTGTGATTTGGGGGGGAGATAGAGTAATGGATGGCTAGTAAATGGCATTTTCAGAGGAGTTACTCATAAAAGTCGTACTTAGAACTCTGAGTGAGTATAACCCAAAAACTGTTTAACGTTGCTGGCCAACTGACTTTGCATTGCTAACACAATCGGTAATTCTGTGGTTATTTTGCCTGTTTGGTTATTCCTTTGTTCTGAACCTGTCACCTGTAAAAGGAGAAAGCAGTGAAGGATAGCTGTAGTCTACTGCCAGTTTAGATTGTTTAATTCTGAAGATGGAAATTACATTTAAGAACTTTTTCATTACTTTTTCCCCTAAGGGCCCCAACCCTTAACTTCTTGTCCAAGTCACCAAAGAGCTTCATGCTGCCGAATCCAGTCCTCGTGTCTCAGCCCGGGAGACGGACACAGCGGCAGCTGATCCCATCCTCCTGGGAGCTCTTTCTCCACGTGGCCCCCAGGACTGGCCCGCTCCCTTTTGCTGAGTGGAGGAGGGCCCAGGGTTTGACCCGTGTGCCTCTTCTCTTCTCCACACTTATGCCCTCACCTAGGTGAAGTCGTTCCTTCTCGTGCTTTTAATTGCCGATGTGTCCCACATTTGTATCTCTGGGCTTGGTCGTTGCCCTCTTAACACGCCCAACTTAAGATGGTCCAGAAGGGAGCTCTGATTTCCCCCAGTCCTCTCACATCGGCGTCTCCTGTGGTCTTCCCGATCTTAGTAAACCTCCGGCTAGTCAGTCTTGTCAGTTGTGTATGCTCACAGCCTTGCAATCATTCTTGACTCCTTTTTTCTCTCAGACTTCATATCAGCAAATTCTGGCAGCTCTACCTTCAAAAGGTTTTCGTAATCTGAACACTTCTTGACATCTCTACTTCTTGCTACTGGCCTAGTCCAGGCTTTTCCTCCTCTCTCACCTGGACTGTTCCAGTAACCTCTTACCTAGTCTTTTTCTTTTTTTCCCGTCATCTGCCTTTGCCCTCTTACAGTCTGTTTCCCACACAGAGATACACTTCTAAACACTAAGTTAAATTACTGTAGTTTTCTGCTCACACTCTCAGATGGGTCTTATGTTACTCAAAGCGTACCTGGGCCTACAGAGCCCCACATGATGCCCTTTTCCCAGAAAGGCTGGTGCTGTTTTCCCCATTCTTGTTCTGCTCTAGCCATAGTGATCTTGCTGTTTCTCAGACGTGCCAGCCAGGCCTTGAGTCTTTCCACTTGTTCCCTGCCTGCAGTGCTCTTTCCCTAGTTAGGGCTTTGTTCAAGTGTTCCCTCCCGCTTATGTCCCCAGCGACCTGGTCCCTCTGCTCTGCGTAATTCTTCTTGTGTATCACCGTCTGTCATTACTGTGTGTCTCCTGCTAGATTATGAGTTCCATGAGAACAGAGACTGTTTTCTTTGTTATTTTTTCCCCGTTGCCTAGAGTTCGGGAGAGGAGGGGGAGGATGGCAATGATGATGATGATGATGATGATGATGATTTAACTGGAAATAAAAACGTTCCATCCCCTAGGCTTAATGTGTTCTCTCAGTCTTCTTTAGCTACTAAATTACGGTTTTTATTTCTTTTTAAAATATTTGTTGTAGATTGTTATTCCCATATTGCTGAATGTTTGAATTTTTAATACAATTCAAAGCATCACTGTGAAGTGAGCTTTGTCTTTGGACTGATTTCTGTCCCAGCATTGGAATCTGACCTGTGGTGTTGGTTTTTTCTTTCTCCTCCCTGTGGACAATTGTCTCCCTTTCCTTCCTTTCCATTTCTTGAGAATGAGTGCTGGGAAAACGTGGAGAACCTTTGTCCTAAAGAGCTCCGCCTCCCTCCCGGCCGCCCCCTGGCGCTCCTCTGGCCTGCGTCCTTGGACAGTTCTTTTCCTGTGGGAGGAGCACTCGGGAACGTAAGCCCCTCGCTGGCAGCACGTTTTGAATGCCTCCTTGAGTTTATTCGTACCTCTCACGGTCACATCTCTTTGATGACGCGTTACATGCTTAGCAGTGATTTACGCGCTACTAGTCTCTTATTTCTTTTGGTTCCCAAGTCAGCAAGGAATGTGTTGTCATCACCGTTTCTTTCAGTTGCACGGGGCCTAGGAGGTTGAAGCCGGGGCCTAGGAGGTTGAAGCCGGTAACAGTTAACGTTAACGAAGCTGAGAGGCTTCTGTGCATCTCCCACCCCTTTTCTGCCTCTCCAGAGGCAGCTGCGGACTTGAAGTTGGTAGGTAATAATAGTTCACATATTTTAACCTTTCCGTGGTGTTCCATTGCCCAGAGGAACCACAGTTGTTCTCTCTCCTCCTGCGTAGGGATGATGAGGTTGTTGATATTGTGCCTTTAGAAATGTGGATTTAATGAACACGCTTGTCCATGTTTCCTCTGTACTAATGACAATTTGAGGGATGGACTCTTAGAAGTGTAATTTCTTGATCAGAGGCCGCGCACAGATTCTAATTTACCAGCCTCTGTGAAATCGATCTTTGGAATGATTATACTAATTTACATTCCAAACTTCAGAATTTTCTGCATCCTTAGTATATTCAGATGTTGTTTTTTTACAAGCTGGAATATATGAAATAGTAATTATTATTTATATTGCCCTGATTTCAGTGAGTAACATGTTTTCTCATGTTTATGGTCATTCTGATTTTCTCTTCTGAATTGCCTGTTTATATGTTTTGTCCATAATTTTTCCAATGAGCTAGTCTTTTTCTAGTTGATTTGTAGAGATTCTTTATAAATTCTGAATACTAATTTTTTGTACGTTATATATTTTGCAAATCTGTTTTTGTTGATGGTTTTTCACTTTTTACAGTGTCTTTTGTCACATTGATTTTAACACTTTTGAAATGTGGTTGGGTTCATCATTCTTTTCCTTAAAGATTTATGTATTTTTTTCTTTTGCGTGATGAATATGATCGATGTTTTATTCTGAAAGTTTTACAGTTTGACTTTGTACGTTTAGACATGTAGTCCACTGGAATCTCTCTGAGACCTGGTAGCACGCTCTTCTCCCCAGATAGCCCAGGGTCTTGGTGCCCCTTCTTGAGGAGTCTGTCCCACACACTTGTTTTTCTGGCCCTCCCACTCGGAGTTCCCTTTCTCTTTTATACACTCAACAGTGGATTTAAGAGAATGTTTATTTTGTCTTATCTGTCATATAGTAGAATGGTTACTGATTGTTTGGTCTACCATATTGCGGGAACTGGGTGTGTTCCAGCCTTATTTTATACAACAGGGAAAGTGGTTAAAAGCGTGGCTTCTTGTTTCAAACTTGCCCGAGTAAGAATTCTGGCCACTGGTATTAGCCATGTGATCGTGGCCAGATGACTTGATCTTTCTGAGGCCAGTTTCTCAGTGTCAGACCGGAAATGATAGCACCTGCCTGGTGGGGTTGTTAGAACCACAGTAGATGGCATGAAAAGCACTTCGCGTAGTGTTTGGCTCAGAGTAGGCGCTTTCCTTCTGTACTAATGAAAATTTTTTGGATCGATACCTAGATACATTAGATACTCTTGCTCTTTGTCTTGTATTATCAATATCATTTGTGTGTTTTACTTCTTTCCGTTGCTGTTGCTTTCTTTTGTTTGTTCTAGCAGAACATCTTCCTTGTTCATCTCAGGACGAGATTTAGCTCTGTCCGCCTCGCCTTCTATCAGTCGATGTCACTGGGGGCCGGGGGGAGGTTTTCTCATCAAGTGTAGGTTTAACATTGTATGCTTTTAGATTGACTGCATTCCGTGTCTTAGACTGAAAACAATTCTTATTCGTTGCTGTTTCTTATTTTGCGTGCAGTTATATCTAGAATGGTAATATCTTTAAAAATATCCTTAAATGAGATTTCATGAAGAGTATAACTTTATATATAAAAGTAGAATCAGTGATTTTGAGGTTTTCAGTCCACAGAACCTAACACTTCTTATCATGTTTTTGTGTCTTTGTCTTTGAGTTCATGCCTGTGACGTATTCCACTAATTATCCAAAGAATTTAGTCCAGAATGTACTTTTTTTAGCCTGTACATGTATATGTAAACTTGGGATATTTATGTAACAGTCTGGAAGATTCTTGGTAGGAGTGGGAAGTGTTATATAGTGAACAGAATGTTTCAGTAACATTAAATGAGAATCTACTTCAGTGATTGCTGCTTTTCATGATAATTCTCTTGCAATTATATTAAGAAAGCTTCTCAGTTGAAGAGTAAGCTGTTGTCAGTGTCTCTTTGCCCCTATGTAGAGATTCGATTTTCTAAGTTAGTGCTGTTGAAAATCCTCCTGGAGAACGTGACTCCTTTCCAAAGTCCCGGGCTGATTTATGCGGCTTACCTTTTTGTTTTTCTCTTGCCTGGTACCAAGTGACATTCCGATCTGCTGTGGTCATCTGATCCTACGAAGAGTGAAACCGGAAGTAGGGTGAGGAGGTACTGGCTGGCACCAAACACGCAGTTCAGGCTCGCTCGTGATACCGAGGGAGGGTGTCAAATGCCTGAACCCAAACGCAGCGTTCTGTTTAGTCTGGAAAGTCCCAACTCCAAGGCGGTCATATCTTCATCACTTGGTGTACTTCCCATCCCCGGATTGTTTTGTGTCTAATTTGTTCTTCCACCTCTATCCCAACCCCCTCTCAAGCGTCTTGTGTAAAATATGAAAGGCCTTAAGATGTGAGAGGAATCACAACCCTGCCTGCGTTTGAATGTTCCTGTGTCTGTTGGCTAATGCAGTGCTACAGTAGAGATTTGAAGACATTTTTAATTTAGACAAGTTGCTTGATGTTTTTTTAATTGAAATAGGTTGAGTACTGTGAACTCAATTTTTAGTATACTAAAAAAGTAGCTTCTTTGAATCAGTCTCCATAGTTTGTGTGTTTACTTTGATGTGAAAGTTACTGTATATACAATAAACGATAGTTCTGTCAATTTGTATATGTTATTTGTATGGTGCATTACCCTTGTTCCTATTTAGAAACTTCTTTTTAGTATTTCACATACTTGAAGAATCTCAGTGCAGGTTGAAGAAGCAGACTATAAAAATGATTTTTCTCATTTTTTCTTGGATATTATAATATTGAGACTGAGTTCCAGAATGTGATTATTTTCTTTGAACACGAAGGCATTTCAAAAGTTTATGTATGTTATTTGGTTACAGTGAGTTAGATCATTGGAAAAGGTTTGAACTTTTGGATATTGTATTTCAAAAATAGAATTATAAAGGTTGTAAAGTGCCATTTTATTTTTTTCTACAAAGCTTAATATTTTACATTTTTCGCGTGCCTTCATTCGCAGACTTATAATATATGCTTAATTGTTTTTTGCTTTTGTATTTTGTTTTGCTAGAGACAGGATTATGTGCCTTTCAAACTAGTTTTAAGAATTTGCCATTTGAGAAATGGGAAGTGACACTTATCATCAAGGGCCTTATTTGTGGCAGGTGCTTTTGTGTACCGTAAATAATGTGGTCAGCACAGCACCCCATGAGGTAAATAGCAGCCTGTCCATTCTGTAGACGGGAAGCCAGAGAGCTCAGGTGTCTTGCCCAGAGCCGTGAGAACCTTCAGCGAAAGTCCTGGGGTTTTAACGGCGTTTGCACGGCTCTGCCTTGCTGTCTCTCCCCAACATGTGCTGCTTGCTCATGCAGGCAAGAGATAGTGGCCTCTGATGTTAATTCACTGTCATTTTACCGAATCAAATTCCTTGAATTGTTTCTAGAGCATCTGTATTTTTATGAAAGTAGGTTTATTTTTAATAATATTTAGTTTGTAATTATAACTTATTTTTATATTAAACATTTCAAATATAGTCGAGACTCACTTATATCCATCCCCTAGATTTTAGGATTTTCAAAATTTTGTCATTCTTAATTCATTATTATTATTATTATTATCATTATTACTGTTTTCCTGAGGAAGATTTGTCCTGAGCTAACGTCTGTCCCAGTCTTCCCCTGTCTTTTAGTTTGTGGGCCACGGGCACAGCATGGCCGCTGACAGGGCAGTGTAGGGCTGGGCCTGGGAACTGAACCTGGGCCGTCGAAGCAGAGTGTGCTGAGCTCAACCACTCGCCACCAGGGCTGGTCCTTAGTTTATTATTTTTTGTTGTTGCTTTTAGCTGAGCTATTTTAAAGCAAATCCTAAAAACTAGCATGTTGTTTCTGTCTACTTCGGTGTGCATCTCAGAAAGGCTGACCATAATGAAGTAAGCCTGTCAGCGAAGTTGCCCGTAATTCCTTCTTATTAGCTAGTGTCTGGCCCGTACTCCGATTTCCCTGTCTCTCACAAAAATGTGTGTTTACAGTTAATTTGTTTGAGTCGGGACCCAAACAAGGCCCACAGGTACCTATCGTTCCCTTTTAGTCTAGAGCGGTCTCAGCCCTTGCCCATCCCCTTTCATTTCGTGTCGTAGGCGTGCTGCAAAGCTCGCTTGTTCCTTCTGTGGAAGGTCCTCGCTCTGGACTTGCTTTCCCGGGGGGGCGGGTGTTGGGTGTTTCTGGAGCACTCAAGCCTTGATCACATTCGGGTGGCTCTCGGAGGGGAGAGCCTGCCCACCCTGCTGGGTCTGGGGCGTGGGGTCTCGCAGGTGCCGCGCCCTGGCGCGTGAGGTTTCGTGTCACCTTCCCCTCGGCTGTGCCGGTGCAGGTCCGTGCCCAGGTCAGGGAGGGTTAGGAAGTGGTCATTTTCTAGTTCTCTCATTTCTTTCGCATGTGTTGGCTGGAGTTCTTTAAACAGTGGAAGCACACTTCCCTCGTCTAAGCCATGGGCGAGCAGAGTGAATCCGACTTCCTTTACTTTCGGTGCTTGTTTTCCCACTGAGGAGTGGGTGCTCCGGTTGCCTGCAGTGCTGGTGGTGATTCTGATTTTGTTTTTGGCTCTCTTGTTTTTTCTTCTTTTCATCCTGTCTCTTTCTCATCATGATGAACTTGCGGGTTTGTCTGTGCTCCGTATTTCAGTCCCTTGCAGCCACTGTTCTCGCTCGTGGTTCAGATTGTCCCGCATGTGGACAGGCGCACCTTTTGGTTGGCCAGACAGTTCTTTTGAATGAGCCGGTTAGTTTTTGGAACTTCCTTGTTTTCTGGCACAAGACGGCCAGCACTTACCTTGTCCGTTTTCTGACCTGCGCCTGGATTAAGCTCTTTCTCCACGGAACCTGGCCCCTTCCAGTGGAGCAAGTCTCCGTTCGGGCGATGCTTATGTTTACAGCTTGTCGTATGCTTCAAGGCCTTTTCAGTGGGAAGAACTAGGAGATGTTACTTTTTGTGGGGATGATGTTTCCAAGTCAGATTTGACCTTACAGGGTTTTTACTTAATTTCTTTAATTTTTTTTCCCCCTGAAGAAGATTGTCCCTGAGCTAACGTCTGTTGCCCATCTTCCTCTTGTTGCTTGAGGAAGATTGGCCCTGAGCTAACATCTGTGGCCAGTCTTTGTCTGTTTTGTATGTGTGTTGCACCACAGTATGGCTGCTGACGAGTGGTGTAGGTCCGGGCTCAGGAACCAAACCTGGGCTGCTGAAGAGGAGTGCGCTGAATTCAACCACTAGGCTGTGGGGCTGCTCCTCCTTCATTTCTTTAAATCTTTTTTCCTTACATTGAATGTCTTGTTTTGTAACTATATTAACACAATTACTTGTTTGCTTTGTTCTTCATGTAGTAGTTGTATTATACATAACACCACTATTACTACTAACAATAGGAGTTCCGAATGAAGATTGATATTTCTTTGCAAGATATTTGTCCTTAGAATAGTCTACTAGGAATGGAAAGTCAAAATACTGTTTCCTAAAATCACTTGGAAAAATCTTTCTTCTGTGTGGTAATGTGATCAACTTGTTATATACTTAGGCATTAATTTCATTTTGTTTTAAATTTTTAGTGATTACTTTCTGTGAAAATTTAATTTCTGCCATTTAAAATATTTATGTACATCCAGAGTTGAAAGTATACAATAAAGTGCGTTCAGAGGGGCTTTGCTTCCCCCTCCGTTAGGTTTGGAGTGTCCAGTTGAGGCGGGTTTCGTCCCGCACAGGTGATTGAGTACAGCCCTTCCATGTGAGAGAGGCGTGCTGTGGCTGCTGCTGGCTCCTGGCTTTTCCCCTAGCTCCGGGCCTTGTGCACCACGCCACGTCACAGTATCCAGAGCCACCTCCTTCCTTTTCATGGCAGCAGTTTGTTCCATTATATGAATGTACCAGGGTTTGCTCAAACCAGCGCCCCTTGCTGGGTAATTTCCAGACCTTTGCTGTTATAAACAGTACTACGATGATTAACTTTTTGCGTTAGTTTCACATTTTTGCTAGTATGTCTTTGGAATAGATCCACAAAAGTAGGATCCTGTGTCAAAATGTACGTGTGGATCTCATTTTGCCAAATAGTGCCGAATTCTGCTCTTTGGGTATGTACCATTTTTGCCAGCCCCACAGATAGAATATGTTGTCAAACTTTCAGATTTTTACCAATTCGATTATTGAGAAATGACAAAAAGAAAAGCTTTTTTTTGCCAAATAAAAGTTTTTTATGTAGTCAAACATTCATATTTCTTTATTTGCTCTATGATGACAGATATTTAGATTTTTGTGTATTTTAGGATATAACTTTTAAAATGGATTTTCATGGAGATGTTTGTTCCCCAGTAAAGGTTTTGAATGTAGCGTGTAACCTGACTCCTTATCCTGACACTGAAAAGATAAACTTCAGGCTGTGCGTAGACGTGCTCTCCGTGACTGTGGTCAGACTGAGAATGAAGCTCTGGCTTGGGGTTGGGAGGCTGTGTGATCCCGTTTGTAGGAACCAGCGCGGCCTGGGGGACACAGGGATGGCATTTTGTGTGTGCCCGGGTGAGAGAGATAGTGGGGCTACCAAGTTTGTAGACCATGGAGATGCATTGGCCGTAACGTGTCGCAGTGTCTTTCATCCCCTTGTGTTGAAGGGCTGGATGTAAGGACAGTGAGACGGGTCAGGAACCAGTTGGTTGGTTGTGCTCGAAGGCCGTTGTTTAACAGGTTAGTGCTGAGCTGGAGAAATGTTATTATTTGGTAGACTGACGTGCAGATAACTCAAGAATTTTAATTTTACCAGATTGTCGTGTGAATCGACAATAATAGGTGGTCACTGAAAGGCTAATGCAGTCTGAAGGTACGTCAGTTCCAGGTACAGTCTTAGAATTAACAGTAGACTTGTAGCTGAGCAGACACGTTGGAGTTCTGTGATGAGTCTGGAAACTCTTCCAGGCCAGGGGATAGAACACAGACGTGTTCAAAAGAGAAGTGACCAGAAAGGAGGTGGATTTGGAATTATGTCACCGGAAGGAGAACAGCTGGAGGAACCAGAATTAGAAGGTCATTCTGAAGAGGCACTGGTGTTGTGCTAATTCCGTGGTTCTCCCCTGGGACAGTTTTGGCCCCTGGAGGTCATACGCAGATATCTGGACACAGTTTTGGTGTCACGGCTGCGTGGGTGCTACTGGCATCTGGTGTGTAGAGGCCAGCGGTGTTCTAGGCATCTCACGATGCGCAGCACAGCTCCACATGAAGAACCGTCCCGTGCACACTGTCACAGTGCTGAGGTCAGGACGCCCCCTCTCAGTCTGAACCGGTTTAACTGTGACCCTCAGTGAGAAAAGAGTTACGTTTACCTCGTAGCCCAGGGCCTACACAGGAATAACTGGAATTAAATTTCATGAGCCAGCGCTCGTCCTGCTTCTTTACCCAGAGTGCATTGTGGCTAGTAGAAATCTATTCCCCTCTGGTATTCTGTTTCATTCATAAATGGAAAAAAAGGTCATTCATAAACCACGGTTTGAATGGTATCAGTGGGTAAAGTTTAAGCGCAGTTGGTAAAGCTGCAGGAGATGAGCTTTGCTTCTGTGTAAGGCGGTCCGTTCTGGCTGCTGGGCTGCACGAGGCAGGGATGGGGCTCTGGGCTGGACGGTGAGCTCACACCGCCACACTTGTTCCAGGGGTTCTTAACTTGGGCTCTGTGAGTACATGAGTTCAAAGTGGGAGCTTTGGACGTGGATGAGAAAATAATTACATCTTTATTTTCAGGTAATAAATTTTCATTAACCTCCAGCTGAAATTTAGCACTTCTTCACTTATGGGTTTGTACTCATATCTACTTCAAAATTAGCATTGTGTGAACCAACTCTTGATCTCATATAGTATGTTAAGAAAGAGGCTCTTATGTCACAGGTTTAAAAAAGTCTTAATAATTGTGTTTTAATGTAATTGTTGCCTTTGTAATCCTTTGTACTTTTTTTGTGTGAGGAAGATTGGCCCTGAGCTAGCATCTGTTGCCAGTCTTCCTCTCTTTTGTATGTGGGGTGCCACCACAGCATGGCTTGATGAGCGGTGTGTAGGTCCGCTCCTGGGATCTGAACCTGTGAACCCTAGGCCACCAAAGTGGAGTGCACAAACCTAACCACCAGGCCACCAGGCCAGCCCCTGTAATCCTTTGTATTTTGTTTTATGCATTTAAAATGTTTATTCTGAGGACAGATTCATAGGTTTCACCAGACTTCCAAGGGATCTGTGGCAAAATCGGTTATAACCCCTGGGCTAGATAGGTGGCTTTTAGGGTTATTTTTGTATATCTGTGCGTTGGTACAAACGTAGTATTTGGAGATTACAATAGAGATACAAACATAATGTTTAATCGTGAATGTGCTGATTGCTCTGTTGTCATGAGGGTTCCACGTGTTCTTTAACTGATTGTGCTTCATCCCCAGTATGTACGTGTGGTAGTTACTCCAATGCAGAGATTAAACCTTTGAAGAGTTTGTGGGGAGGCTCGCTCTCCAGTCCTCGCGCCGTGCTGACTGAGGGCTTGGGTCCTGTGTGACTCCACCCGCGTCTGGCAGCCAAGCGCAGCTCTAACTGCCGTCAGAGTTGACAGTTACGGCTCACAGATGCTTAGCTGCTGTGAGCAGACAGTCGCTCAGTAGTAATGTTGGCAGTTATAACGGAGGCATTTTTAAAAAAGTATGTGGGTTCGTTGGTTTTCACAGCAAGCTCTATTTTCTGGCGGAGAGTTGTGCTGTTTTATTTATAACGTTCAGGTGTTTAGGTACTGGACGGGTTTTGTTAGCGTCCATAAAAGGGGAGAGCTGCTTGTGTTCTCTGCGTGTGGGATATGTGTGTGTTTTATATCAGTTTTTTGGTCCAGAAAACTTGTGCTCTTCACTTAAAGATGACTTTTCCCCGTTTTCAGTGAATTTGGTCTTTCTCAGCTTTGGTGGACCAGCATCAAGAGGTGAGAAGTCCAGTAGTTGGCTCACACTGAGCAGGTGTGCATTGGGACGTGTTAAAGATTATGCCTTTATTTTCAGGCAAAAAATATTTAAGGGACTCACTGTGTTATAAAGACCAAATACGCAGTGCAGGCGTGGTGTCAACTTTAATGCATGAGGATGGCTGGGTCTGAGTCGTGCCTCTCAGATGTCAGTGTGCCCTTTGAGGTCCCACCGCAGAGAACAGTGCCCTGAGCAAGTCTGCGCCAGTCCTGTCCCTTCCTGCAGAGGGAGCAGGCTCAGAACAGCTAAGCTGAGTCACGGGAGAGCTGGGGTTTCACTGCCGCCTCCGTTAAGAGGTGACACTCTTCATCTCTCCACTGTGGTTATTATACAGCAGATCCATGTACTCAACTTTTACAGAAAACTCTTAAGGTTTGAGAAGTCAGACGATTGTATGGTGATGTCATTAGAAAGCATGGGGTTTGTAGGAGCTCCCAGCCCTAGGAATGGGGAGGGCAGGAGGGGTGGGCTCAACGCCGTGGGAAGAGTGAGCGCCAGCCTGGTGAAGATGTTTTGCAGTTCCTTCTTTTAAGCTTTCAGGAGTATTAGTAGTCTTTTAAAAGTTTTACATAATGCAATGCATATAATTTTAAAGAATATTCTTGAAGTACTAGCATTTAAAAAATAATGTTTATGCAAGTAAGATTCCAGAGACCTGTCTTCCAGCATTTCCTCTATCCTCTACCTGAACTGTTAACGGGCAGATGTTACTACTGTTTTAACAAAGTGAGTCAAGTAAAGGGCTCTTGTCCAGTTGATTGTTTTGTGTGCTAGTAACTTGTGTGTACGTGTATTTTGTGTGTTTTTTGAAGGCACAGCTGTATTTTTTCTTAACATTTTTGCCTATTTTAGAGGTCCCAGCATCAGGAGTAAATTGTGTGTGTGCGACCACGTGGTTGTTCTGTCTGCTGCTGTTTCCTCCGTGGGGAGCTGGCGTGGGGATTACCTGTTTGAAGTTAGCGTTGCTTTGCTCCAGGCTAGGAAATGGATTTCAAGAAAATGCTGAAGACGCCAGAAGAATGGTGAGTGGAGCAGAGCGTGGTTGGCCTGTTTACGTTTTAGCACAAGTGGTTCTGATTAGCTGGGGCAAAGGGAGATTGAGGTTGCCCTGAGGAGTTTTTGCTGGTTTGGATAAGAAGGCCAATTGTTTATCAATTTCGTTAATTAGTGAGATATTGTTACAATATTTAATAGAAAACCTCCATCTTTAATGCTTTGTTCCTTGCATTGGTTTTCTAGCAATTTCATAATATAGCCTTCTGTGTTTTTTTTTCTTTTTCGTCTATTCTTTCTGATAAACATTAAAATAATTTTGTTCCAGAGCTGTCATTAAATTGGCCCCAAGTAGTGTTCCATTTCTGTTCTAACCCCTAACCCCTAACCCTTAACTCCTAACCCCCACCCTCATCATTAGTGATCATGTTTCTGAGGGAAGAGTTTATGTCAGGGTAAGCATATACCTTGAGGAAAAAGAGAAACTTGTTTTCCTGTCAGGAAAAATGACCGTTAAGGAAAGGAAACAGTGATTCTTGGATTGCCCCTTCCCTCGCCTTGGTTGAGTCATTGCCGTCGACACCTTGGGCGGGGCTGTGCTGAGCAACGTGGTTTGAGCAGTTGCCGTCCCCCCTGCTCCAGACAGATTTGTTCTGAAAATACAGTGGAGCAAGCAAGCACTTTGCGCACACCGGAGGACCCGCGGCAGTGTGCTTATTGTAAATAGGGTGCGGTTGTGTCAGCCAGCACTAAGGAGGGAGGACTCCTTCTTTAAGGAAACGTTTGTCTCTGTAAGATCCGAACTGTATTGGCTGCAGCGTTATCGGAATCTTGTCCCTGTCGTCGAGACTTCCTGCCTGTTTATTACAAGTGCGGTTTTGTTTTCTAGAGTTCTTATCAGTTGAGAACAGACAGTTGCAACTGCAAGAGTCAGATACTGTTGTTGGAAGTTTGGGCTCAGATTTGTTTTAATTTTTATGCGTGAAGCTTTATATCAGAGAAGGAGAGAGGACCTAGAATAGTGAAGAGCCACATCTCAGAAGAGCCACAGCCTGTGGGAGGTACTGAAAGGACTCGGACTGTGGGTCACCTGCGTGTGCCTGTGGGTCACCTGCGTGTGCCTGTGGGTCACCTGCGTGTGCCGGGCGCTGGGAGCTGCTTTCCGTGGTTTGTTTACTCCTCAGCATGCCTGTCGTCGCCTTTTACGATTGAGGACATTGGAGCTCACCTAGATGTGAAATAGCTCACTCACAGGTGCAGCTGTCAGGTTGAAAGGCGGGTCTCTTTCTGTCCCGCTGCGCCCGCCCAGGCTTTCCCGTCGCTCGGGGACCGATCGGCGATGCCACTGATCAGTGCCCAGGCTTTCCCGTCGCTCGGGGACAGATCGGCGATGACACTGATCGGTGCCCAGGCTTTCCCGTCGCTCGGGGACAGATCGGCGATGCCACTGATCAGTGCCCAGGCTTTCCTGTCGCTCGGGGACAGATCGGCGATGACACTGATCGGTGCCAGCCGAGGTCAGCCTTGCCTTGCAGGCACTGGGGCCTTGAGAACACCTGTGTCTGAATGCCATGTGGCACATCACTGACCCCTCTGAGCTGACTTCTTCTTGTTTGTCCATCCATTTGTTTCTCCTGGCACTCTTCTTGTACCTGTTGTAAAGAAGAGAACCAGTGTCAGACTCCCTTTCCGTGACGCCGTGTCTGGAGGAGGGGCAGCAGCGTGTGGCGGGGTAGCAGCGTGTTTCTGGAGCCTGCTCCTGCCGTGCTGTGTGGCTGTCGCTGACGCACTTCATGACCTCTTTGGGCACCCGCACCGCACAGTGGAGTGGGGAGGATGATGGTACCTCACTCTTAGTTTGGGGAAGCAAATACTGAGCTCTCAGTCTCTGGCCCGGGGTAGCCGTTAGTCTAAGTTGTTCTAATGATGGTTTGTCAGGTTGGTCACTACGCGCCCCCATTTTAGGTTTAGGAATGTGATTTTATCAGTCTTCTCAGGTTTGATAAATTTCCGTGGACTTATTCATACCAGCCAAACTTGTGGTCGGCTGGAGAATTGAACAGGATGCTAATTTATTAATTTATTAAGGGAGAATTCTAGTGACAACCCTCCTTAGGTATTCCTCTGTGATGTTAAAGTAACCAAGCAAACTGAATTAATAGTTATTTCTTAACACTCATTTAGTGCAGATGAAGTCAAATCAAAGGCAGTTTTTCTAGGCTTCCTTATTTAGGCTTGATAGAACTTGGAGAACTGTGTCTGTAAAAACGTCACCAGCAGTCCTGTTACTTCTCTGTAGACGGGAGGCTGTGCTTGCTGGAGATGCCCAAGCTCCACCCTTGGGTGGACTTTTTCTTTTCAATTTATCTCAGCGTTTTCTGCAAGACCAGCGGCTGAACCACGTTAATAATGGAGGTTTCAGATTTGCAGTTTCCTGGGTGCCGTCTTGTCCTTCCTCTGCCTGCCTTCGTCACTTCAGCCTTGTTCCGCCCTGCGTGTTCTTGCCCAGTGGGGCCTGCCCTCCCGGCCACTGATGCTGTGTTCCTTTCTTTACTAGCTGCTAGTTTAAGGATTTGTCGACAGTTCTCAGAGAAACGGATACTTTCCTTCTTTGGGATCCGTAGGTGCATCTAGCTGTTTTATTCTCATCACAAATGATGGAAAACTACTCTGTTAGCAAAACGATTGAGCACTGTGCAGGTGAGCTTGCCATTTGGGTTAACTTGTTCCATAAGGGGGAGCCTTTGGCAGAGCCAGGGTAGTTTTGCCGATTAATATTTGAGACTGTTAGGTGTGATGTGGAGATGACTTCATGGTGGTCGTGGTGAAAGTACCAGAATCCTGGGATAAAAGCATGACTCCCATAATAAAATCTTACGTTGACGTACCTAAGTTAGACAGTGATTTTTGTTTTCTAAAGCGCTGTCTTAGGAGGTGTGGAGGAGGTGGATGGGGAGGGTAAGCCTGAAGTGGAGGTGCCAGAATGATTGCAGAGGGCACTTAGTGCACGTTCGCTGTTCCTGGTATTAACTAGGACTCGCATAGGTTGTGTGCAGGAGCATCTCTCACGTGCATCGTTACTCCTAATGGTTTCGGCGTTGCCGGACTAACGTGGAGCTGGAGGCATTTAGAAAGGGTATCAGTTTAACTGTTTTTGCTGCTTGACCCGGGCCAGATGAAGAGGCAGTTCATAGAATTTTGGGACCGAGCAGGACCCCTCCTAACACAGCTCCCCTTTGCTAACCCCTAACCCTTCTCAGCTCTCAGTGCCGTAACCGTGGCCTCACTTCGCCCAGACTGTGTTCGGTGGTGTCTGTCTGTCACACCCGCTCCCTCATCCTGTCCTTCCTTGGGCGGTGGGAGCCGGGAGGGCCTTCCATGTGGTCAGCTGGAGTCTGGGCAAACATGGGACGCTTCGGGGCTGGACCTGTGCCGCCTTGTCTCATGTTCTGGCTTAATTTCCGTATGGTGTATACAGTTGGTTCCATTCTAATATCCCATTTTCCCTACTTTTTTCCAAATACACACTTGTTAGGCCGCAGTTATCAGTGAGGACTAGGCTGGTGCATGGGGGAGCGTGGAGAAGGCCGCACTGCCAAGGGCTCTGGGCGGCACGGTGGAGACCCGCATCAGAGAGGACAGAAAGCCGCCACAGACACTGAGGGGCAGCCTGGTGGGCTTGGTCCTCAAGATTCTGGGTGGGCTCTGGGTCTGTTTGGAAGATGGCACCACTCCTGTCTTCCGCAGCCTTCAGGTGGGAGGATGAGAGAGGGAAGAATCGAGGGGGACTGCAGGTGGGGAACTGGATCTTTGCCAGTGCTGCTGGTGCAGAGGGTGACCTGGCCATTAGAAAGGGGCCTCGGAATTTTGTGGAGAGCTGTGCTTGTTTCTGTGTTCAAGGAAATTACGGGGTATATAGAAACTCTGGACCTCACCCCCTGACGTCCCCAGGTAAAGTGTACCCAGCAAACAAACAACGTTCTCCCAGGTACAGTGGTTCCCAAACTGTGGGGTGTGAGCCACTGGGTCTGTGCTTATAGCAGAGGGCCTGAACACTCACATAAGTTTTAAACGGTATTTTAATTGATTAAAAGGAAAAAAAGGAAATAATGGGAAAGAGCATCCCGCAGTTGCATGGGCTTCAGCCTGTCTTATAGTGGTATTCCTTTGGTTGGAATTCCACTGTACTTTTCTCAGAAGTAAGGTTTTGAGAAAAATCTAAATTGGGTTCATTGATTTTGGGCAGGTAGTTCCTTTTGAAAATGAGTTAGAGTTGTATTCTGAAGTGTTAGATTCATCACGCTCGTAGTAGGCTGGGGCTGGCGTTTCCCTCGGGCTTCTCGTGCAGTGTCGCGCAGTCTCTGTAGCCTCAGGGCCGGACAGGCCTCAGGGACAGAGGCACAGGCTTGCAAGGTCATGCATCTGGATTTTGACTCTGCATTTGCTGCAGAGCTGCTTGAGCAGAATACTCAAACTTTGTGAGTTTTAATGACCAAGTCTTGAAAATAAGGTTCAATGATAGTATCTACTTGATGGGTTGTCAGAAAGACATGATAAAATGGTGCATGTCAAGGAGTGGCTGGCGCTTGCTGAAGACTCAGTAAGTGCTGGTTGTTGTTAACGTCAGCTGCTCTGCAGCCCGCGCCTCGTGCCTGAGACGGGTCGGGCAGAGCAGTTGTAAATAACTTGTCCTGAGCCTCCTGATTAAATTTGAAGTCTAAACTCTCATCTCTTGGTTTCTGTCTCAGATGTTTATGGTAATGAAACATTTTTAATAAGTGGTGAGTACACTTTTTCATTTATTATTGTTATAGAAAGTGAATCTTTTTAGAATGTTGTTTTTCTAAAGCTGTATCATTTTGGTTTCTTTCAGGATTTGGAGTTCCATGGAGTGATGAGATTTTATTTTCAAGATAAAGCTGCTGGAAACTTTGCGACAAAGTGTATCCGGGTCTCTAGTACGGCCACCACTCAAGACGTCATCGAGACGCTCGCAGAGAAGTTCCGGCCTGACATGCGAATGCTGTCTTCTCCCAAGTACTCGCTCTATGAGGTGCATGTCAGCGGAGGTCAGTGTGGGCAGCCGGGGCTACTGGGGCGTCCTCATCTCGGTCAGTGTGGGCAGCTGGGGCTGCTGGGGCGTCCTCATCTCGTGCATGGGCAGCTTCCCAACAGCCGCTTGGCCCGGGGGCGTTTCTGTCACAGTCACAGACGGCCCTGCTTTACTACTGGTTTCCTCTTTCTTTGTCTGCAGGGGCAGGGGAAGCACATGACAGGTTGGCAGAGTTTTGTGTGTCTGGGAAATGTTCTTGTAAGTTCCTAGCCCATGCATTTGTTGGAAGTTGGAATGAAATACATTAATTTTACGTATGATTATTTCTCCAAAGCATGGCGTTTCATAATTAAAATTATCCGACGGAGCTGGATGTCACATACATTGATGATGTGCTACTTGCTTTTGGAGAAATATTTCGTATAACTCTTATGTGTAGATGATAATACTACAATTACTTGTAACACAGTTAAATATTATGGGTATGAATCATCAGTCTTACTTTAATTTTGTAATGTGAAACTGTATTTTCATTCTTTGGGAATAATCATGGTATCTTGAGGAAACTCTTATGTAGTTAGTAATTTCTTCTTGTTTTAATATTAGAAGTTTCAGGAAATTTCATACATCTATATCAAATAGCAATTTAAAATTAGGCTGATGAGAAATGTAGAAATTCGTAAAATTTTTTATGAGTGCTTTGGAAATGTTGAGTCATCTGTGAAAAAAAATATAAATGCCAATTACTGCAGCAAATAAAGGATTATGTATCACACAGACCCCGTGGAATACCTGCTAATTCCATCCGCAAATCCTTTTTGAACGTAGTTTATTTTTCTTCAGAAATACAGCTTTTAGGGGCCGGCCCTGTGGCCTAGTGGTCAAGCTCGGCACACTCCGCTCAGCAGCCTGGGTTTGCAGGTTTGGATCCCAGGTGTAGCCCTACACCACTCGTCAGCCATGCTGTGGCAGCACCTCACATATAAAATAAAGGAAGACTGGCACAGATGTTAGCTCACGGCTAATCTTCCTCAGCAAAAAAAATAAAATAAAAATCGCAGCTTTCTTTCTTTCTACATTTGAAATTGGATTAAAGTTTTTGTAGTGTGTGGAATTCAGGTGTGACCCAACACTTTTTTCCCCAGTAATATATAAGGTAGGCTATATTTGCTTATTACCCTTTTAAGATTATGAGGCGTCACCTACATAAAAATACTGAAACTGAATTTGACAAGAGAAGACAGCCTCCATTTTGAATCATTTTTCTGAGGTTGAATTTTTTTCTTTACCTTAAAATCGTAAATAGGTTACAAA
The DNA here is from genome assembly GCF_021613505.1 of Equus quagga. Classification (NCBI taxonomy): domain Eukaryota; kingdom Metazoa; phylum Chordata; class Mammalia; order Perissodactyla; family Equidae; genus Equus; species Equus quagga. Next base: position 2,369,079 of record NC_060274.1, on the reverse strand, counting down.
GAGGAAGAAAATCTCTCTCACTTCCATCCTTCTTTCTGTCTGCACTCTTTTTTTGCAGGGGAAGATTTGTCCTGAGCCAGTGTCTGTCACCAGTCTTCTTTATTTTTTCCTCCCCAAAGCCCCAGTGCGTGGTTGTATATTGTAGTTGTAAGTCCTTCTAGTTCTCCTGTGTGAGCTGCGGCCACAGTGTGGCTGCTGACAGACCAGGAAACGAACCCGGGCTGCTGAAGCCGTGGGAGTGCCAAACTTTAACCACTAGGCCATCAGAGCTGACTCGTGTCTCTGTCTGTACTTTTTGGTCATTTGAATACCACCAAGTGAAATCTTGGGAAAACCTGTAATATTGAAATCTGAAATCTAAAAATGGAGTGACTTTGATGTTTTAAAGGAACCTTTTTCCTTGAAATTTTTGCTACTAGATTTGTTTTTAACTAAAAAGTAAAATATATGCCTGGTGAGGGGACAGAAACACAAGAAGAGCGTGTGAGGGAGGCGGGAATGGTCTCTGCCCTCCCTCCTGAGGGGAGCACTGTGGGCAGTCTGGCTGTACCTTCCACAGCTTCGTGCTCAGAGCAGTGCTTCCACCTGTGCCTCCACGGTGAGGACAGCCCTACTGTGCAGGGTCTCAGTCTTTTCCAGGTCACAGAACCCGTAGTGTGTCAGTGATTGATTGATTTTTGGTGAGGAAGATTGGCCCTGAGCTGACATCTGTGCCAGTCTTCCTCTGTTTTGTATGTGGGATGCCGCCACACTGTGGCTTGATGAGCGACGTGTAGGTCTGCAAACCCTGGGCTGCCGAAGCGGAGCACGCAAACCCAAGCACTCTGCCACTGGCACCCCCAGGCCAAAGGAGATAACTAACAGTTCATTTCATTGAGTAGTTAGATTCAGAAAAGTTAGTATTTATGTTCTAACAACTTGTTGGATGTTTGGAAAAATAGTGTGATAAAATGAAAGGAAAACTAAAATTTCCCTTGCGTTCTTACTCATAATTACTCCCTGTGGGGGCGGGTGTGCCTCCTGGGCCCTGCCCAGCTCCCGGATTGGAGGCAGCGTCCTCATCTCCTGTCCACACTGGTTTTGGGGCAGTGCCTGTGGTCTTCTACGGCACCGAGGAAAACCCAGCTTGACGCTGACACAGGGATGATGCACGGTCTTGTGCCGACTCCGGGCGGCCTGGAGGTAGCGAGTCCGGCCGCATCTGGCAGGTGCAACTTGTTCCTCTGAAAATTTAATATGCTCCACAGGGAGCACTGTGGGCACCCCACCCGTATTTGTGAGCCAGGCAGCTCTCGTGGGCTGCGTTCCGGACCCCACCCCGTGCTTCCTGCTCCAGGGAAACTCCACTCTTACCCTTTTTGTACATTAGCATTCCTTGTGTGAAAGCAATTGGAAAAATAAAAAGCATTCTGCTATTTAAAAAAAAAGCGTGAGAACCACTGAGGCAGAAGAGATCTTAAAGTGTGACCTTGTGGTGGGACCCTGACTATATTTACATTCTGTAGGTGGGCACACATCCTTTAGGACAGCCCACCCTTGGTTTTGTGTTACTTTTATGATTTAGACTTGTTTTTAATATTAGTTCTCTAAAAAAATACACTATGAAGGATTTTGCTCTAGTACAAATTTTGCAACATGAGCAATTTGGTAATTTTGGTTTGTAGCAGGAATTTCAGACTTCTTGATCCAATCTCTAATTTATTACTCTGATTTTCATTTCTCATATTTTCAGTTGATAAAATAATAATTAGGAAGTTGTTATTCTTATATTCTGATAATATCATTGTTCATCTGGTTTTATTATAAGCCTCTGTAAGTCGATTTGTCTTTAAATTCGTCCTCTTAGTTCTTGGGTCCTTTACCACGGTAATTCTTCAGCTGCCGCCTGTCTTAGCTACCCTCGTTTTGGCTCATCCTGTGTACAGTTGCCTGGCTAACCTCTGCCACCTGTCGGCTTCTAGTAGGGGGTCGGGCCGTGGGGCTCTCAGGAGTCGCTCTGGTCAGTGTGCCAGCGGCTCGGTAGGTTTCTGATAAGTAAGGAAGGCAGACGCTCAGCTGAGCAGTTGATGGTACAAAGGAAAGCAGACGGGGCTCTGCTGGGGAAGGGGTGTGCGGCTGAGGAGGGGGAGTTCTGAAGACAGAGAGCAGATGCCCAGAGACAGAGGACAGCCCTCGCTCCCGAGCCTCATGGTGGTGGCTCCTTGCCCTCTCTCCACAGCGTGTGGCGTCAGTAAGAAGCAGAGTCTGCTGGGCGTCCTGGGAACTTGGGTGTCACAGTAACTTTATTCCCTTGTTTCCAGTTGCATATAAGAGAATTTGATTTACAGATATAGGCTTATAGCAAAGCCTGTATATTTTTTTTCCTAGTTCATGGGTATTTCTGTTATTTTCCTGATTAGATTCTAAATGTTAGGAGGAAATTGTCCCTGGTCAGTATTTGGCACTGAATACAGGGTAGTGTACATACAGAAGCAACAAAATACTGAATTAATTGTTCAAACTGTCGCTTAACAGCTTGAATTACGTGTCGGTTTCTCAGTTACGGCTTGAGGTACTAAGGTATTCTATGTCTGTAAAATTAAATGTCTAGCAGAATGCTCTGTTAGCTTAGTGCCATTAAATAACCGTGCTGTTTGTTTTTGTTTTATGTTTTGAAGAAGAAAGAAGATTGGATGTAGATGAGAAACCCCTAGTTGTACAGTTGAATTGGAATAAAGATGATCGAGAGGGCCGATTTGTCCTTAAGAATGAGAACGACGCCTTTCCTCCTAAGGTAGGAACCCCGTCTGCACGGATGTTGCTCCGGCCCGTCTCACTGGTCCGCGGGAGGCTGGCGGTGGGCTGGAGGTGCTCACTCTCTTTTTCACTCCTCTTCCTAAACTCTTGTTTTATCCTCGTCCTCCCATAAGCTAGTTTAAAAGCGGCCCAGCTTCTCCCTGCTTCATCCTCTGTTTCACTGAATAACCCCAAATACTGCTCCTGGTCTTTTCAAAGAAGAGTCACGTAAGCTTTTGTTGTTAAGAGATTTGATGAGCAAGTAATCAGCTCCACTTTGTTTTTCCAAGTTATAAAGTCAAAGTATGTTTTAATAAGAATCAGAAGGGAAAAGTAAAACTTTACTATTTATGTGTGAACTTTCAGATACAACTTAATAAGGCCCATTTCAGACCTTTTTTGTATTATACGTGCAAGGTTAGAGATGAGGAAACGGCCTGGGTTTCCTTGGATGACGAAGTAGGGCAATTCTCAGACATTCCCAGTGTAGGGTGCCTGGAATTCTGTGCCACTGTTCCTATGTGGAATTGATGAGAGATTGGTATAACTTGAAAATAGCCATTACTCTGTGTTAAATCAAATGACATGTGATGCTGGATTTCAGTATTGACAATGATAGCAAATACAAAGGTTAAGAATATTTTGAGAAAAATCTTCTATTTAATTTTTCCCCCCACACATTGGGAAAAGAGTGCCATTGTTGTCTGTGGCAGCAGAGAGATGTTCGTTTTGTGTGTGTGATGTCTGTGCCCCGTGTTGCTGAGTCTGGGACGCACAGAGTGTGTTCCTGGCCCCTCACTGCTCTCTAGTGAGCTGTTGCGTTTGCAGCAAATATAGAGTAAGAGTGGATAGCTGTTTTTTGGGGTTTTCCCTACTGTTCATGTTTTATTTCTGTACCACGATTTCGGCTGCTGTGCTTTTCTGTGGGCCACAGCTTCTCGGGGACGCACGTTAGCACTCTTCTCAGGCTCAGGACGGAGCTGAGGCAGCTAGTACGCAAGTGGAGATGCTGACTTGTAAAGCAGAAGGTGGTTTTCCTTCCCAGTAAAATAATCATTATTTCTTATTTTTCTTGATTCTTTATCAGTCAGCCTATTAAGTTATATTAAAAGTAATTTGTCTCTGTGTCATCTGCTAGCAGGCTATGTTATAAATTAAGAATAAGCAAGCAAACATATTAAGCAAGATCTGGAAGAGAAATCGGAGGTTTTTGCACAAACGCAGTGCTTATAACTTTGCTTCATAAAAGCTAATTTATTATGGCTACTCTTAACATTTCTTTTAAAGTCAAGAAAACATCTGTAAAGTAGATAATGATTGAAATTCTTAGTTATTTCCATATTTTTATTAGATTCCTTTTATTCAAATTATGTAAATTACTTGGATTACTTATCGAAAATTAGATTTCCTGATTCCCCCTGCAGTTTTCTTACTGAGTTTGGTGTTTTGTTTGCTTGCCTGCAGTTTTGGGTTGAGGTAAAGTTTACATGCAGTGAACTGCTCAGATCTTGCATGTGCAGTTCATTCAGTTTGATAAACAGGTCGTGTAACTGTCAGCGCGGTGGAGGTGAGAACACTTCCTTCACCCGGCTTCCCTGTCCTGGCTGCCCGGTTTCCCTGTGGCCTGTGCGATGGGGTCAGCTTGGCCGCAGGCACCTTGTTGTGATTCTGCCTAGTTGCCAGCGTAGTGACAGTGTCGCTTTTATCAGAAGGCTCAAAGTAACGGACCTGAGAAGCAGGAGAAAGAAGGTGTCATCCAGAACTTCAAGAGAACTCTCTCAAAGAAGGAGAAGAAGGAGAAAAAGAAGAGAGAAAAAGAAGCAATGAGACAGGCGTCTGATAAAGATGATAGACCTTTCCAAGGGGATGACATGTAAGTTAATTTTGGAAATATTCCTGTTTCTGTGCTTTAAACCAAGTGTTGTTAATGCCGCAGACCCCGTCAAATTACTAGGTGACTTAGGCAAAGGCGAACGTCAGCTGAGAGGTTAGTTGGGGTGCAGTCCTGCTCCTGTGTCGAGGGCGGCTGGGGAGTCTCCCTGAGCAGGACTTCTTGTTGGCAGTACCTGTGCTTGCTCCTCTTCAGTAAGCCAACTGCCGAACAGTGTTGTTTTCACTGAGTGCACCGTTGATGTCGGTGTTCTCTCCATCTTCTCCTGGCCTTTGCTGTCTGTTCTTTTGGTTCTTCAGGCAGCAGTGGTTTCTTATGTTCCACAGATAGGCTCAACACCTGATCCAAGGCTGGCAGGGCCAGCGAGAAAGGCAGCCCTCCCTTTTAGGGTTCAAATGTAGCCTCTAGTTCATGCCAGTCCCACCACCTCCCGTTCCTTGCTCTGTGGCACCAGCCCTGTCGTACATGTACTTACCTGTCCAAAGTTCTCTGGGCTTCTGACCCCAGAGCTGAGGGAATAAGGGAAATGGTTAGAACAGAAACCAGACGTTAGAAGCAGCCGGCTTTCCCGCCTTACATTGGAGTCTCCAGCTCTGAAGGTCAGCCTCGTCGGTTTTCAGCTTAGTTTGTTCAGTTTTCACGTGCCTGCTCCTAGGCCTCTTACCCGCCTTGGTGTTGACCGCGTAGTATTCCACGTGCTGCCTTTCTGTGCTGAAGTCATCTGCTCTCAGTTTAGAAGGTCAGAGTGTATGGATTTGTGAAAGGGAAAGGGGTCCCCTATCACCACGTGAGCCCCAGGGGAGCCATAGTTTGTGTTCACTGCAGAAATCTGTGCACTTTGTTTGGGTAGAGTTTTTAAATAGAAATATAATCAAAGTCTTTTGAAACTAGTACTTTTCACATGACATTTTTCCACTAAAATATATATATGTTACATATATGTATTCACAAGTATATGTAAATTTTCACAAAAAATATGTATTAAGTAATTTAAATGTGTGGTATTCTGTCATACAGTTTTTCCATAGTTTTTGTAGCCGGCCCCTTTTCATGTGCTTGTAGGTAGTTTACAGGTTCTTTTGGCATTGTAAATAATACTCTGGTCAGTCTCCCTGTTCTACAACTTTGGGGACTCATCTGATTACTTCCTCAGCAGCTATGCTAGAAAAATGGCTCAGCGACACCTCGGGATGCTGCCATGGCCGGGCTGCCCCTAGGAAAGTCTCGCACAGCCCGCCAGCCCTCTCGTTGCCTCCCAGCCTGAGAATTCTTGGGTGTTACAGACAGTCTACTGTCTCTGCAGTGCAGAGTATCTTCAGTTAACTGAATTGTTTTGTCATTAGCAAGGTAGACGTCTTTCTACATGTTCATTAACCATTTATATTCTTCTGTTGCAATGGCCTTTTCTATTTTTTTTCCATTTTTTGGTAGATTCTAAGTGTTCTCTCTGTATTGAGGGTATTAACCATTTGTCAGTGAGTGATGTTGACTTGAGAGTGGAATTTGAGCCCATTTTGGATTGCATCGGAGTGGGTTGAGAACTTGTTAGGTGGTGACGCCTGTGTCCTGAACGAGGGCTCCTGAGCACAGTGTCAGCTCGTACGCTTCTGGTTAGTGCAGTGACGCAGAGAAGGAGCTCGTGTGCGTAGATTGCCCAGATGTGAAAGTGTCAAAGAAAAGGAGAGTTTAAAACTTGCGTTACAGTTTCTTCTGTTTATCAATATAGTTTATGAGGTGATAGATTATTTGTGTTAGGAAAATGAGCTACTTAAAAAGTGAGTCAAGTTGTTCAACTGTGATTCAAAGCTTGACTGGTTTTTAATTAAATTATTTTTATGATTAGAAATGACATTTTTAAAGTATATTTGTCAAAATTTAGTCAAGTGTATCAGTCTTACCTTAATATTCACTTTCAGCTCATTATTCTGTACAACTGACTTCTTGTCGTAGGGGCTGTTGGAGAATTTCCTTTTGAAAGTTTAGCTTCAAGAGCATGAACACTGGTAACTCTTGTGGTTGTTTAATCATCTTAAAAAATCATACGGAGTTCTTCAAGATTTACTTAATTTGGACAGACATTTACTAAATTAAAGTATATTTAATACCTTATTTCTTGTGGTTGGAATGTTGTGTTACTCATTTGGTCTGTTTTAGGATAAAATTGGTGAAAATTACTGAAATGTGTAATTTATACATTTCTCTTTTAGTTTCATTAATGAGTACACAATAGTTAAGTTATATAAACTTAGTATAAAATTTTGGTTATCAATTCCTGCTGGTTCAGTGTATTAGTTTGTACTGAGAGGAGCTTTATTCTCTGTGCGCAGCACGGCAGACCTGTGTGGGGGGCACATGAGCCTGATGACGTCTGCCGTTGGATTTGGGGATGATTACACTGTAACTGTTTCTAATACAAAAGTTTTAAAGTCTTGTTGGTGCCGTTTTTTCTTGCAGTGAGAATTCTCGACTGGCTGCCGAGGTTTACAAAGACATGCCTGAAACCAGCTTCACCCGGACTATTTCCAATCCCGAGGTGGTTATGAAACGGCGGAGGCAGCAAAAACTGGAGAAGAGAATGCAGGAATTTCGGAGCTCAGATGGGCGACCTGATTCGGGTGCGACTTTGAATTGTTTTTCTCTGTCGTATTTGCTGTAAAGGGTGTTATTTAGTTACACTTCTTATATACGCGTGAGGCCTTGCTTCAGTAAGGTTAGTGGGTGATGTCGCCTGTTAGGAGTGAGTGTACTGTGTGTCTGATACAGAATCAGTTTGCCTTAATTGTGAGCATTCTACTCACATAGAGATATGTTTACTTACAGATTTTTCCCCAATGTGGCTTTCTTTTTTAAATTTTGGCAAATTTTAAATATACACAAAAGAAGAGAGAGATATAATGACCTCCCCATGTGCTTATTATCAAGCTTTGTAATTAACAACTCATGTTTCATCTCTGCTCTCACATATGTTGCTCCCATTCCCAAACTATTATTTTGAAGCAAATCCCAATTTCTCGTTAGTTCATCTATAAATGTTTTGATATAGTTTCCTGAATGGTAAGGATTCTTAAAAACAGAAACAAAACAAACCACAGTGCCGTGGTCACATAAAAAAGAATTGACGGTGATTCTTTAACATCCCCGAATATCCAGTCATCGTCAGATTTTCCTGGGTGCCTCAGGTAACTGCTTTGGTTGAGTCAGGATCCTAGTAAAACCCACGTAGGGCAGTTGGTTAATGTGTCATTTATGTCTTTCGTTCTAAAATCCCCTTTCTTCTCTTTTATCTTACATCCCAGTTTGCTTATTCGTTGGTTTGTTTTAAAAAGCTAGGTTTCTTGTTTTGTAGATTTTGCTGACTACATCCTGTGGTGCTATGTACTGTTTCTGCCTCCTGTTTTCTCGATTTCCTTGATGATATGCAGATAAAGCTTTAGGGGTTTTTTTGTAGGGAGGAGGTGGGACAGAAATACTTACCTTCGTCATCCACAGGTGAGCAGTGGTTTGTAAAATTTTTTAATGAACTAATGGATTTAAAACTTCTCAGTGTTTTTCCATCTGTTGTAGTTGTTGTCCTTACTGATCCTTGAAGTGTCACTTTGTGCCCGTGGGCATCTCTTCCAGCTGGCGCCTGAGCCTCTGACATGGCCCCAGTGTTCTGGGACAGCTTCCCCGTTGACAGGATGGCTAGGCTGAGCAGGTGCACTTCCTGCTCTTTCTCTTGCCGGAGAGAGGGGCTTGATCTTCTGGAGGGATGGGCGTCTGGGTGCCAGCAGGGCTCCCTGTTATTCCTTAGTCTTTGCTTCTAAGCCTGTTTAGCAGACAGTGCTAGGAAATATATATATTTTTTTACTATTTTGATTTTAGAAAATCTGGTATCTATTCTCTTACAATAAAATTCTTCCCTCCTAACAACCATAACTTATTTGCTTTTCCCTGTAATATATAGTAATAATATCAAAATAAAAATAATGTGACTTTAGTATTTGAGCTATAAATTATTTTTGTATATTTTTAGCTATGTGGCATAAAACTTTTATTTGTAATTAACCTATAATTGTATTCAGCAAAGAAAATAATACTTGTTATAAAGTTACATGTTAATTATAAAGTAGTTTTACTTGTTAAAAAATAACAGCATAATTATTTGAGTTTCAAAAAGTCATTGTATTAGAGGCGTATATCATTGATCCAGCCTTTCCTGAAAATGTCTGTCCTAAAATGTCATCAACTGTGTAGTTCTTTCCTAATGTTACATCCAGTTGCTTAAGAGCTGGGCGTCATCCCCTTGCATCCTGTGCACTTACTTGTTTGTTTGAGGGTTTTGAACGTTGGGACTGGCAGTGTTTCTCTAAAGCCTTGTCTATAACGGTTTGGCCTGGGAGGGATCGCTTGGTTCTGGACCTCTTCTCTTGAATCCGAGCCTGAGTCAAAGGGTTTTCGCCCCTATCCAGATCGTTTTTATAAGTACAGTCCGATATGCGTGTGTGGCAGCAGGTGAGATTTGTCAGGGGCGGCTGTTTATACTTACGTCGGATTCACGGGAGCAGTCTCTCTGTTAGTGGCCCCTCTTGTCTTCGTTTGTGAGGTGGTCTGTGGACCCTGGTACTGGAACGCATGGTCCCTTGGTTCTGCCGCCATGGCAGAAGTTGCTGAGATTCCTGTGTGTCTGCAGAGCTCTGTGCTGCGCTGTGGTGCTCCAGCAGCCCCTGGCCGTGATGGAAGCTGGCCCTGAAACATGTTTGCCACCCTAGCATCTTTTGAGCCTTAGTGCCCTTATAACCGAGTCCTAATTATATATTTCTGGAGAATTGTAGTGTTGCTGATTCAAAAAGACCAGGAGAGTGACAGGCTTATTAGTTCCGTGAATAGTTTAATAGAGTACTTTTGAGACCCAAATGATTATCTGTTTATATATATATCTCCTGTCTTGTTTAATCAAGGATTTGAAATGACTTACAAATATGTACACTCAAGAAAAAAAAGAAAAGAAAAAGAAAATGAGGAGGGAAAGAAAATATGAAAATGAAGAAGAAGAAGAAAGATAGTAAAAATTTTAAAAAGGACAAGAGGAATGCCCAGGCACACCTCCCTATGCTAACCTACTACGTACCAGAACTGAGGGGACTCTATGCCACGGGAAGGGGCTTGGCGTCATTATTGCAACCATAATTTCCTCAGTGGTTCCTTGAGGAATGTTTAAGTGTGGGCTCAGGGGTGTGTGAGTCATGGTAAAGATAGCTGGCTTGGAGTATCAGTTTTTATAAGTAGCTTAAAATGTTTTTATAAGAAATGAGTTTTCATTGTGGATTAGGATGTAACATTTATAGATATTGTTAAGATAAAACAGGAAACTCTGCTTGTCACTTCAGGCTATGCCCCCAGGGACCCATATTTATTTTCCTCTGCCATTGGGAGTACTTTGGTGGGAAATTTTGATATAATCTGTTAATAAGCTGCTGAAGAATCCTAAGCTGGAGCTTAGCCTAAGCTTCAGATATGAAGAGTTTGCCGTGGAAGCAGAGCAGCTGATGGGTTTGAGGGGTTGGTGATCGGAAGGAGGCACACCCAGTGAAAGTATTGTGTCGCCCGTGTAAGGACTGAGCCGCTGCACTCGATCATTGACAGTGGGCTGCAGAGAGAGGATGGAGGACATATGTAAGAGGTAACAGCCTGGATTGTACTGGGAGGGAGGCGTGCAGGATGACCCTGCTTTTACTTGGATAGGCATTGATGGACTGTGGCACGAAGGAACATTTGGGAGTGGAGGGATAGGTGTTGTTTATGTGTGTCATAAGAGGTGCTGGCATGATGTGGGGCAGCTCTTAGGCTGGTACTTCAGTGACTAGAGTTCTGGTCAGCAGTGACACAGGGAGATGATGATTTGGGAGTAATCTGTGGTTGGGGGCAACATCATGGGCGTGGATGAGATTGTTTTGGGTAGAAAGTTTACAGATAATACAAAAATTTAAGGGAAGGCCATTGTTAAGAGGAGTTGGCAAAGAAAACAGAAAAAAAAAACCCTGCAAAGAGTTAGGAGGAGAAACAGCAGAACATCCAAGAAGTAGGGCTCGTCTATTAAAGGGGGGTTGAGGATGAAAGGAGCATTTTTCTGTGTAGACTCCCAGGAAACCCTAAAAAACTAGCTCTTATTGTTAGCAAAACAGCTGTTTATGGTTAATATTAAGCAAGTCAGATATATTAAGTTCGGGCATTTTGTTTGTTTATTTTTAATAAATAACTTAGAAAAATATATCCTCATAACCTACTGTAGCTATTAGCTTGGCTATTAGGTTGATGAAGAATGTGGGCTGGGAACGTGGCCACATGTGGGTGAGGCTTCTCTGAGAGTGACAGCTGAGCCTGAGGGTTGGTTCCCCAAGTTCTGATGACATACAAGTGTCTGTCTAACTCACAGCTGAGCAGACTTCGCTGCTCAGGCACAGGCACTTTGTGATGGCTTCAAAGTGAAATTGACCCAGAAATGCCCTGTATATTTCAGTTACTTGATGTGGCACAGATATTCTACCAACAGTTGTAGTCATGGTTTTTTCTTGCTGAGACATTCATTAACGAAGTTGTAAGAGACTTTTTAGGGAGTCAGTCCTTCCGCCTTAGGTTGTCGTGAACAGTGTTGGGAGCGGCAGGGCATTGTGCCCTGGACTCTGGAGTGGGGTGCACTTGGGATCCTTATGTACTGCGAGCCTTGGTTTGTTCATCTTCAGAACAGGGTAGTAATCCTGCCTTAATTTTAGAACTGAAACAGATGTTTACACCAATAGGCTCTAGTCCATAGTAGGAACTTTGAAACGTTAGCGTCTCTCTCTCCTTCCTTAGCACGTTGGGAGGCATGTATCTCTATTATGACAAGACCATGGTATATGCTTGTAAACAACTCTTTAAATTAGACTGTATTCATTGTATTCTTTTTATCAGAATGCCTTAGTCATTATATTAAAACCAAATTAAGTTTTAGACTGATGTTCTGAAACATTCAAATGGATGATAAAAGTAATTCCATTCAATAGCTGAATTCATTTGGCCACATGGATATGAATTTTACAGCTCCCTCGTCATGTCCTTTAGAAGGAGTGCCACTCAAAATTATATCTTCTGTAGGAACCATGCTGGTTTTTTTAAATGACTTTCTGATAAGTCTTGTCCTTAAATTTTTTCAGACCAAATAGTCTTCCTTCTGCAAAGTCTGTAACTTTGGGATCACGAGGTACTAGTCTAGGCTTTCAGCAGATGTCAAGTATTAAGAAAAACTAAATTTCTGGCCATTTGCATTTTTGGTAGCCATTTAGGTGAAGGTACAAGTCCATCTTCCCCTTTCAGAACAGATGGTCTGGTTTACTCTTTGGTTGTCTAACGTGTAAAGCGGATAGGTGTTCCCTCCGTCTACAGAAGCGTGCATGTTTTTCCTGTCAACGACGTCAGGCGGCATTTGGAAGTAGAGTGTAACTCAGTGAGGACGGAACGCGTTTCGGTGGAGTGGAGTCTGTGCTCTAAGACCTGGCCTCCCTGCTGCTGCTGCCCCTCGCTGCAGCTTGTCTTTACCTCAAGTCAGGTCCCACCTTCCTGCACACAGGCGCGCACAGGCACACACACTTAGACACACAGAGCTTGAAGCCTTCCGGTGGCTCCCACTTCAACTAGAATAAAAGCCAGACTCGCGATGGTGGACTGTGAAGTCCTGCGTGGTCTGGTCTCAGCCAGCCTCTGACTGCGTCTCCCTCTTTCCACCGCGGTCTGTCCACTTTGGCCAGTGACCTTGGCCAGACTTAGCCCAAGAATAGGCCTTATTAACTCTTGCTGGTCCATCTGCCCAGCAAGCTCTGTACGTGGTCACGTGCCTGCTGCTCCTTACCATTCAGGGGTCGTGACAAACATTGATTCTCAGAGAAGACTTAGTCACCCGGCGTTAGGAAGCCCTGCATCACTTTCTTCCCCACAACCATGCTTCTGTTTTCATGGCATGTGCCACTGTCTTCAATAATTTCTTTATGTGTTTTCTTGCTAGTCTTCTCCCCTGCATCCCACAACTAGAACGTAAGTTGTTTGAGGGTGAGGACACTGGGTGTTCATGGCTGTGTCCTCAGCATCGGAGCAGTGGGCCCTCGAACCCTGTGAGTTTGCACGTGGTAAAACATGTTGACAGCCTGACTCCTGGCCTGCGTCGGCAGGTCCACATTCTAACACTAGCCTGGTCTAGCTGACTTCCTAAAAGACCAACATTTTTTTCACCGTGAATCAAGTTGTCAAAATGCAGTTTGTTCCAGACTTACTGAAAAAGAGAACATGAGAAATATTCACTAGCCAGGATAACTGCGTTAGAATTAAGAAGCAGCAAGGAGTCATGGAAATGTCGAACTTGCTTCAGGAGAGCCGCAGATCTCGTAATGCAGCTCTGTGATTGGCGAGGGAGAAAAGGACGTTGGAAAGCTCACCCCAGGTCCCGCGTGGTGGAGGGGAGGGAGCCTGGCTTGACTTCCTCCCCAGGCCTCCTCTGGCTAGACCCAAGGCTTGAGTGCTTGAGGCCTTAAGATCATGAGTAGCAAGCACTGTGACACCAGAGTGACAATAATATAACATATAATATACCATAGTATACCATATGTAGAATTCCATTAGAGAGAAATCTACAAATAAAAAAGAAAACCTCTGCATCTCCCAGTTGCGCTGTTCTAGTTGGTTTTTTCCTCCCAAGTGAGTTCACGGCTGGAAATGACATTCTGGTTTGCAGAACCCAGGAGTGAAAACAGAGCCTAGGACTTTGGTGGCAAATTCCTTATGAAACATCTTTGGACTCTAGCACCTGAAGTCTCCTGGTTTCTAGTTCAGCTTTTTAAAATTGATTTATTTAGTGGGATTAATCTTTAAACTTATCCGAGTTTTTAATTTGTTTCAGATTGATGATCAGGAAGTAGAGAAAATGGGGAGAACGGGTATATAATGGTGCGTGGGGGCGGAGAGGGAGAGCCGTCGAGGACGGGGCAGCACTTGAGGACCCCCCACGTTCCTCCCGTCCATCCCTCACCCCTGGTGGAGATCGGTCCATCACTGCAGAAACCGCTGGCACTTGACGCAAGGGCAGACACAGTCCTGGCACACAGGATTGTTCACTGTAGCAAGACGCCACCATATCAGCAGCTTACTGCCACTGTGCGTCCTCTAACAGGAAATGAAAGTAGAACTCTTAGACAGATAGCCGTCTTTGCGCTCATTGCAGCTGGAACTTAGGTGCCCTTTTCTTAAGTGATTGTAAACATTAGCTCTATTATTGGAATAAAGTAAAGTTATATTTAAAGATGTCAAAATTTTTTTTCAGGTGGAACACTGAGAATTTATGCAGATAGTTTAAAACCAAATATCCCCTACAAGACAATCCTGCTGTCTACTACAGACCCTGCAGACTTCGCAGTAGCTGAAGCTCTGGAGAAGTATGGTCTGGAAAAAGAAAACCCGCAGGATTACTGCATTGCCCGCGTGAGTACCTGTTCCATCAGCACTTGCTGATACGGCACGTGCTGGAACTTGGCGCTTAAATGCGATGGTATTCTTTAAATGAAGTTAAACCTAGACTGATTCCCCCCACTGTATCATGCAGAATCTGATGAACTGAAACCATGTGTTAAGTATATATAAAAAACAACATTCTCCCTTCCATTGCAAAAGTAATATATATTCCTGTTACCAAGTAAGCAAAGTATAAAAAGGCAAATAGTTCTAATACCAAACGATAACCACTGTTAACATTTTTGTATATATCCTTCCAATGATTATTTTGCATGTGTAGATAACTAACTTTTATTTTAGTAACGTCTCCTTTAATGACTTTTTTCTTACGTTTTTTACTGAGATATGTTGTGAAGATTCAACTTTTAAGTAAATTTCATTTTGCTATTCATAATTAGCCAACATTTGGTCAATACGTTTAATAGTCATCCTAATTTCTTGGAGATAAAGAATTTGTCTTTGACCCTAGCACTCAAGAAATATGGTGAAATTTTATGCCTCGGAACTGATTTGGTAACACTAAGTAAACTCAAGCAAGTCTTCTCTGCTGGGACAGACTACTTGGAACATTCTTCACCTTTCAGTCAGTCATAAGAATATACTGACTTCTTCATAACCAATCTTTCTCACTCAAAAATCTCATTGGCATAGATTTTTTAAAAAGATATCCTCCTTGGGCTGGCCCCGTGGCCGAGTGGTTAAGTTCGCACGCTCTGCTGCAGGCGGCCCAGTGTTTCGTTGGTTTGAATCCTGGGCGCGGACATGGCACAGCTCATTAAACCATGCTGAAGCAGCGTCCCACATGCCACAACTAGCAGGACCCACAACGAAGAATATACAACTAGGTACTGGGGGGCTTTGGGGAGAAAGAGGAAAAAATAAAATCTTTAAAAAAAAAAAGATATCCTCCTTTCTCTCATCTTAGCAGTTGATTATTAAATAATAAAATAGTGTGATGACTTGTTTTAATTCTGCCCCCCACCAAGATAGTTGAGGAATAAAGTACAATAAATTGGATGTATTTAAAGCCTCTAATTCCATACGTGTTTTGACTTATCAACACAACGAACATGGCCTTCTCTCTCTGAAGTTTCCTTGTGCATCTTTGTAGCCCACCCCTTCCTCCATCCCCCTTCCTGAGGCAACCTCTGGTGTGCTTTCTGTCACTATAGATTACTTGCATTTTCTAGAATTTTTATGTAAATGGCGGTATATAATAGATACTCTTTTTTTGCCTGATTTCTTTTATTCAGCTTAATGACTTCAACAGTCATTTCTGTGGTTGTATGTGTCAGTAGTTGCTGCCTTTTTGTTGCTGAGTAGTGTTTCATTCTGTGGATATATCACAATTTGTTATCCATTTACCTTTGGTGGACTTTTGGGTTGTTTCGAGTTTGCGGTTTTTGGCTCTTATGGTGAAGCTGCTGTGACATACCTGTGCAGGTCTTCTTATAGACGTATTTTTTTGGGGGAGGATGAATACTCGAGTACAAGGCTCAATCACATGGCAGGCATATGTTTAACTTTAAGACACTATGAAACTTTTTTGAAAGGGGTTGTACCATTTTACATCCCCACCAGAAGTCTGTGAGAGTTTCAGTTGCTCTCTTCCCTCATTCATACTTGCTGTGGTCAATTATTTTAAATGTTAGCCATTCAGATAGGTTATAGTGGTATCTCATTGTGGAAAAATTGTGAATTTCCCTGATGATGTAAATATATGTCAAGTCCTATCTATGAAATGTATGTCGTGAATATTTTTTCCGACTGTGGCTTGGCTTGCCTTTTCATTTTTTTAATGGTGTCTTTCAAAGAGTAAAAATTAAATTTTGTCAAAGCCCAAATTATTAATTTTTTTTAGTATTCAGTGCTTTTTTGTATTCTATATAAGAATTTGCCTCCTCTAAGTTTGCAAATACTTTCTCCTGTGTTTTGTTATTGAAGGTTTATAGTTTTAGGTTTTACCTTTACGTCTGTATGTTCCATTTCAAATTAATGTTTGTGTATAGTATGAGATTAGGGCCGATGTTCATTTTTTACCACACAGATGTATAGTTGATCCAGAACCATTTGTTGAAAAGACTTTCTCTTCTCCCATTGAGTGCTTTGGCACCTTCATATATGTGTGGTTCTGTTTCTGGAATCTGCTCTGTTCCATTGATCTATATGTTTTACATCCTTTTGTCAACACCAAGCTGTATTGGTTACTGTAGATTTATGGTAAATCTTAAAATCATGTAAGGCAAGTTCCAATTTTGTTCTTTTGTTTTTGCTTTTAGAAGTTGCTTTGGTTATTCTAGGCTATTTGCATTTCCAAATAAATTTTAGAAGCGACCTGTCAATTTCTATACAAAACCTGCTGGAACTGTGACCGGGTTTGCATCAGACCTGTAGATGAGTCAGAGGTTTTCCATCCTGACAGTCTTCAGTCTGCCAGGCTGTGCACACTGTGCCTCTTCGCTGATGTGGTCTTCGCTAAGCTCGCAGCCGTGTTTCGTGGTGTTCAGTGTGGAGGTCTTAGCCTCTTTTGTTAGCTACAAAGGGCTTTAAATAAAAAGGCTTGCTTCAGTTTTATGGCTTTATCTTTTTGCTGAAAAGCCAAGAAATTATATTCAGTTGGAAAGACTATTGGTAGATCTATATAATTTTACGAGTATAGCCCAATTTTCAGCTGAGATAGATGAGAAAGCAGATGTTTTTCTTCCATTAAAATGACAGTAGGGGCCAGCCCGGTGGCTGAGTGGTTAAGTTCATGCGTCCTGCTTCAGAGGCCCAAGGTTTTGCTGGTTCGGATCCTGAGCACAGACATGGCCCCACTCATCAGGCCATGCTGAGGCAGTGTCCCACTTAGCAGAACTAGAAGGATCTACAACTAGAATGTACAACTATGTACTGGGGGCTTTGGGGAGAAGAAGAAGAGAAAAGATTGGCAACAGATGTTAACTCAGGTGCCAGTCTTTAAAAAAGAAAGACAATAAAGGAATAAAGAAACTTGTGTAAATGCACAAGAACAAAGAGAATGAGAGAGGAGATGGCAAAAGATGAGAGTTGTAAATGCAATTCTGAAGAAGTAAGTCAGTGGTGTTTAACTTACTGGACCAGAGAAAGCCTGCAGAGAGAGGGCCCGCCAGGAAGAAGTGTGCCGGCACCTGCGTCGCAACCCGAGGAGACTCAGGGACGAGCGGCTCTAACGCTTTCTGAGTCAGCGTTGAAAGCTGGCCGAAAACAAGCGGGGTTGAAAGTTTTTAGGAAGTAGTGGACTCCACCGTCCTGACTGCCTGTCGTCCCTCCATCTGAGGGCTGTGGTGCCGCTGATGGCGGAGGCGGCCTTGGAGGTGGGAAAGATGAGGGGAAGGAAATCTCTCAGAGTAAAGAACAAATAGCAAGGGAGATAGAAAAGATCAGAAATGTGCAGTATCGGTGCAGATGAGCCAACACGCAGCTCATGGGGACCAGGTGGAGAAAGTGAGAGGGAGTGGAGAAAGTTCTCAAAGAAATAGTGCTAGCATATCTCCTGGAACCAAAGGATTTGAGTTTGTAGGTTGAAAATGCCCGCTGAATAATGGTACAGTTACTTTGAAAAAGATCTGAACCCAGGCATATTATTTTGAAATTACAGAAAACTAGAGAACAAGAGAGGGTAATGATTCCAAAGAAAAAGATTCAAGTCAAATATAAAGATTGAGGGGCAGGATTGGCACCCGTCAGCCCAACAGTGAAGCAATGCTTTCTAACCCAGAGTGAAACGATTTCCTATGCAGACTCTCAGGCACGTGTTAGGTGGAGAGAGTAAAGACCTTTCAAAACACACAAGGCAAAAATTTACCACCTATGCATCCTTTCTCAGAAAGGTACTGGAGGACGTTCTCCAACAAAATGATGGCTTAGGCCAAGAAGAGAAAGATAGAGGATCCCAGAGTGGAATCTAGCAACGGAGAAGGTAATTCCAGGGGTGAGGGGAAGGAGAGTCTGGAAGAGCACTTTGCACTTGTCCTAGACAGCACCCCCTTCAGAGTGGGGATGCCCTCTAGATTAGAAATAATGTTTAGAAATGCACTGGTACATATTAATTATAACATCTAGAACAAACAAATGCCGGTAAATTCCTGAGCGTGTTTCTGTAAGAAGTTTTTTTCAGGGTTGTGTGTGACAGTGATAAATAAGAAGCAAACTGAACACGACTAAAGGAGTCGCTAGAGGCGTGCTCCTCCCCTCGAGTGCCGTGTCGCTGGGAACCTTACAAGTTAGAGCTGTCCTAGTTGGCTGGGAGATGTATACATTTTACTTACTTTATGTAAAACCTACCCTGTGTTTGGAAATGCAGTCACCGTAAAAGAAAACCACACAGCAGTTCTGTGCAAACGTTTCCGTGAGCAGAGGAAGCGTAAACGCCCAGGAGCAGCACACACCAGCTTGTTCACCACCTGCGTGAGGGCAGGAGGGTGGAGGAGACGCAAAATACCGTGTGTAATTCAGATAAGAACCCTCTTTTATAAAATAAATGCATGAAGTATTGAAAGCGCAATCATAAAAATATAGTTATCAGTATTTTTTTCTACAGTAGTTTTTTTCCTTCCTTACACTTTTCTGTATTTGAATTTTTTGCAGTGAGCCTGTATTATTTGGAATCAGAAAAATAGAGCAGAGCTCATTTCCTTGTGGGGTGGGTGAAGACAGATGATGTTGAGGATTTGCTTTTTGATCTGCCTTTTCATTCCTTTGGTCTTACTAGGAAAGAGTAAGAAATATTACTGATAAATCAGAGGAAAAAAGATGCTTCCAGAAATGAAAAGAAAATTTTATATTTGATTTCTGGCTGGTAGGGTCCTCGACAGAGAGGGAAACAGTGTCCTGAACTGAAGTCCCCCATGCTTTGTGGACGAGGTTGGTAGGCTAAGACTGGGAGGATGGGTAGTCGAGGTGATCGTGCCTTCTCTCTGAAGGAAAGATCCTCGCGGTGCAGGGCGTCCTGGTGCCTTTTCCTCCTGGCGGTCGGGCGGGCGTAGAGGAGAGCCTGTTGTGATGCTGCTCTGTGAGGGGGTCGCTGTGATTCAGGAGAAATTTGTAGCAAGTCTGCATGGGAAATGCAGTTACACCTGCAGAGTAACCGGGTCCGTGGACAAGGATGGACTTTGATTCATGACCCTTGTGCTTTTGGTTAGTAACTGCTGCGACCAGTGTCCTTAGTCAGAATAAAATTGGTGAAACAGTGTGAATGGGGTTAGGCCGTGAGCGCTGAGCCAGGAGCCGTTAGCAGTGCGGAGCCTCGCGCCTGCGCCCGCTGCTGGGGCTGCTCCCGGGCCTGCCGAGGGACGCTCTTGGGTGAGCGCGCCAGTCCCTCAGAGACCAGTTCCGTACAGGTGCGTGGGATGCGATGGTGAGGATGAACTTGTTGTTCTAACCTTTTTTTCCTTTCAGTAATTTCTGCCTTATTTTGCTGATGAAAATCAGAAAGTGAAAGAACACCTTAACGAGGGTCATGAAGTTGTGAAAGCCTACTTTGGGCTTTTATTTACAGTCCCCTTTGAGGCCCTTTGATGGTTTCTTCTGAGGGTCTCCTAGTTTTGGTTTTCTCTTCTATTGTGTGCTTGCACATTTTCTTTGCAAGCTTAGGCGGCACAAATCAAGAGTTGATTATTGTTTTAACCTTGAATTTGAAATTCTTTGTTTTCTTGGCTTGCCATCTCATAAATTATGTAACATGTAGCTCTTTCATATTCATTCATTTGTCTGTTATTTTATCTACTTGATTAATTATTCAATAAATATTTAAGTTCCTCTTATTTGTTAGATACAGTGCTGGGGTAGAAAAGTAAGAGCTGCCTTTAAAGGAGCTTCTAATAAGGGGAGACAGGCCGAGAATGAGATAATAGAAAGCAGGAGCCTTCAGTGAGGATGGAGATCAGGGAGGGCTTCCTGCGGGCGGTGTCGAGCCTGAAAGCTGGGGAGTTGGCTTCTTAGGCACGAGGGGTCACGGAAGCATGACATTCGTGGCCCAACGTGAGAACTCTGAGTAGTTCCGCATGGCTGAACCTACAGGGTGCGGGACGAAGACTGAAACAGAGGATGAGTGAGGTTCGGGTCCTGAGGTCATGTGTGTTCTAAGCCAAAGAGATAAATTTAGCACAAAACCCTGTGAAGACAGACTGACAGCTTTAGCAAAAGGTTGTGTTATGACAAATTTGTCTTTTTAAGGTACTTTGAAGCAGTGTAGAGAGAAATTTCTAGAGTTCTCTGGAAGAGTAAGCTATTTATATGAGCATGATGGTAAATTTGGTGGTAAAGTCTGTTAAGATGTGTTATTACATTAACTGTAGGTTTAAAACAATGTTGTGGTCCCGTGACTTGACTGCTTCTCATATTTTCTATAATCTTATTTTGCTTAGTGTTAATACTAAATTAGGTTGAAGGTGGAGCGGAAGTCCAACAGAGTATGTGAAATTACTGGATCACTGACACCTGTCTCTTTCCTCTGTGTTACTGGGGGCTTTCTTGGTGGATTAAGAAAATTGTTTGGCTGTCATAAAAACATGGAATAAAAAGTAATACAGCGTTTTGGATTTTTAAGAGTATTGTGAATGCAGTGTCTTAAAACAGATGCTTAGAAACGTTGGTCGAATGAATAGCCCTGTGGTATATCTGAATGATCTGGTTAAAATTTAATCGTAAAGACGCATTACCTGCAGGAAGAAGAAATCTGTTCTGTTTTGTTGTGGTGTGACGTTATCCTGAGAGTCTCACTTTAGGTGACACTGCCTTATGAAACAGGCGTTTGCTTGTGAAAGTGAGTAAGGGACTAGGGAGATTGAGATTTGCAGTAATAAAGTTATCTTAGGAAATTACTCACAAGTTAACTGTCACATACTGTCCTTCCCTTAAAAATTCATTAAAAAAATACTCAGGCTAGTTCTTTTTGGGGACCAGAGAGGCAGGTGAATAGAAACGGCCCAATCAGCTGGCTAAGCCTTTTATTAGAAACTGTTTTTTCCTTCACTTTTTTTGAGGGTTTGAGTGACAGTTGTTTATAATGTTTGATCAATTTAATTCTACAGTGGCTTTTTTATTTACCCAAAAACAATGAATTGTTTCCTTTTTTTTTTTGGAGGAAGATTAGCCCTGAGCTAACTGCTACCAATTCTCCTCTTTTTGCTGAGGAAGACTGGCCCTGAGCTAACATCTCTGCCCATCTTCCTCTATTTTATGTGTGGGACGCCTACCACAGCATGGCCTGCCAAGCGGTACCATGTCCGCACCCAGGATCCAAACCCCAGGCCGCCAAAGCGGAATGTGCCAACTTAACCGCTGTGCCGCCGGGCTGGCCTCTGAATTGTTTCTTTTAAATACCTGCTAATTGACTTTTTAGGTATAGTCAGTTAATTATGTTTTCCTTTCAGGTCATGCTTCCTCCTGGAGCCCAGCATTCTGATGACAAAGGCGCTAAAGAAGTCATCCTGGATGAGGATGAGTGTCCTTTACAGATCTTCAGGGAGTGGCCGGGTGACAAAGGTGAGGAGACGTTTGTTCGTTAATGAATTACCTCTATGATGTGTTAAATTTGTACCTGATGTCCCAGTTATTTCACTTATTGAAGGGTGTAGGAGCGTGGGTGCATGGCGCTGGTTTGTGCTTGTTCTTTGTTGAGGAAGATTCGCCCTGAGCTGACATCTGTTGCCAATCTTCCTCTTTCTGCTTGAGGCATGTTCGCCCTAAGCTGAGGTCTGTGACACTCTTCCTCTGTTTTATATCCGGGTCGCCGCCACAGCGTGGCTGGTGTGTGGTGCGTGTCCGCACCCAGGACACCAACCTGTGAACCTGGGCTGCCGAAGCGGAGAGTGCCGAGCTTGACCGCTACGCCATGGGGCCAGCCCCTGCATGGTGGTGTTTTTTGATGGCTGTTTGCTGCGTGGTTTTCTGCCTCCTTCCTAGACTTGCTGGGTGGCTCCTAGGTGGTCCCCTCGTCCCCAGGGCAGCAGCTTGTGTGAGTCTCGTGCGTAGACCTGGAACAGACCGTCACGTTGCGGTGGGAGTGCCACGTCTGGGAGAAGCCGGACGTTAGCACCGTGTTAAGAAGTGGGAGATGCTTGTCTGTCGGCCGTGGAATCCTTTCCGAGCTGACCACATGAGCTGGGCGGTGTTTGGACAAGTTTGTTGTAATAGGGAAAATAGCCCACAACCCTAAAGATTGACCAATAATTTAGTTATTTCAAGTAATGAATCCAGACTTTTTACTGTTTGTACAATTTCCCCTAATA
This sequence comes from Equus quagga, assembly GCF_021613505.1. Classification (NCBI taxonomy): domain Eukaryota; kingdom Metazoa; phylum Chordata; class Mammalia; order Perissodactyla; family Equidae; genus Equus; species Equus quagga. Next base: position 2,346,645 of record NC_060274.1, on the reverse strand, counting down.
CTTGAAAGCATTGAAGGCTAAAAGCTATGTTTTTGATGAAATGTGGTTTTTTAGGTTCATATTATAAGCCAAGTGTTGCTCAGTAGAGGGTCTTTGCGTTAATAAAGACGTAAAAATTTATTGCCGGGTGGTCCTCTCAGCACTTGAATGTAGGTTGACAGTTGGAAAAGTACACGTGCTTGGTACTTGTCCTAGACAGGAAACGTTTGTTAAGTTAAAGTCAGGTTGCTTTGAATTCTGAGTTAATTGAATTAAATAAAAATGAATTTAATTAAAAGTACATTTGTGTGCCTGTGTTATCTGTGTGTATGAATATATTTATGGAGCACTGACCAACATAAACATTTGTTTATTCTTAAACCGATGTTGTATTGTTTCTCAAGCATGTAATGTGCTTGGGTAGTTGTTAGTTTAAAATAATCTTTGGGAATTGCTTGCTAGAGTTTTTCAGCACATCAGGAGACTAATATTTCCTCTCCTGCGTAAAGGTGTAGACGGGGTAAGCTTTTGCAATTATTCCTTGGGAGATGATGTTAAATTGCAGGTTTAAGTAAACCTTTGGAGAGCTGCTGCCGATCGGCTGGCCGTCTGCGCTGACCTGAGTCTGGTTGAGAATGTACGATGTTCTGTTCTAGGGAGTTTGGTCTTTCAGTTGAAGAGGAGGCCCCCGGATTACATCCCAAAGAAAAGTAAGAAGCACGGCGACGGGAAGCTGGCGAAGGGGAAGGAGAGGGCGGACGCGGCCGGCTACGGCTCTGCGCTGCCGCCCGACAAGCTGCCCTACCTCGTGGAGCTGAGCCCGGGTGAGAGCGCCAATGCACGCGTGTCGCTTTGCATGTTTACGCTTCTTAAGGAATTTTATTTAGGTAGCCTTTCTCTTAGCTGACAACCTTTCTTAGGCCATTTATTTGGGGGGGGAAAAAAGGAGCCCTCGTAAGATGACATTTATTTTAAAAAAACCTTAAAGTCAGAGGATATGTACATTCATTTACAACAATAAAGTTCATATGGACAGAAATGAACATTAAAAAACAGAATTTAGAACAGTGACTATAGAGAGTTTAAGGAGAGGTTTAAATGATCCACTCCCTTTTAAAAATTTTTTCCCAAAGTAACCTTGTAAAATACTAAAAATGACTAACTGAAATTTGCTCTCTGAGGGTGGGTTTACTCGAGGCGATGTGTGCATGTTTACGGTATTGTTATTTGCTGTGTGGGCAGCGTCTGGAAGAATATCTTCAACAGTTCCTGTAAGAAGTCGGCTGTAAGAGGAAGGGTATTTGTTTGGTTTTAAAATTAGAATAGACTAGGTTTTTTTCCTGTTAGTCCTCTGAGTATCTTGTTTGTAGGCTCTCTTAAGCTAAACCTGTTACAAGTTAGCCATTAGGTGGAGAGGTACATGGACGTTCTGAAATGTTTTATACACGCACACGTCCTTATGTAGCATATATTTGTATGGATGTGCTATAGGTGGCATATTTCTTTATCATTCAGCTAAATGACATCATTTCTTATTTGTGGAGTTACCACGGTGATATGTGACCTGTGTTATAAAAAGCTGCGAAGGGCAGGGTACTGTACCCTCCCACCCGGAACTGCTTTTAAATAGAGGTCACTTTGTAATTACGGAAGAAGTAAGCTGAAACCCAGACCTGTTATGGAGATAATCTGTGGTTCCTTGGGCGGGAATTATGTTTTGCTCCTCTTTGACTCTTGAGTGAGTGTTTTTATTTACCAGATTAGAACTAATGATGAGGTGTGGTGCCTGTGGTCCAGCAGTCTTAGTGCACAGCTAGGCTGCATGGATCCGGGGAATGACTGATGCTCTAAGGTTTATGGTCAGTGGCAGCGTGCTGCAGGTGGTGGTCTTTATATGAATTGTGTTTTAATTGATCAGCTGTTTGTGGGGAATCTGTTAGTGTTGCTTTGTCCTTCGCTTCTCTGACTGAAAGGTCGTGTGCTCTTCGCTTTCTCCCTGTGGTGTGAGGAGCGTGTGTTTGGACGGAAAACTTTTTAGGATCTTTGGGCATTGGGTCTGTTCTTTAAAATTTTGTATTATGTGTTAGAAACTTCTGATTGTTTTCTCCAAACCAAAACTTTTGAGGATTTGAGCGCCTTGGCCCAGAGAGCATTGATGCCTAGCAGCCAGCGTAGAACAGTGTTCAAATGAGTAAGTAAGAGTTGATTGGGTGGGAAGCAGAGACAGCATGGGAGTTCATCCTTTGGTTTCGGTGGCGCGTTTCCTGAACCCTGAGACATGTCGGACTGTTCTGGGCCCTGGCGTGGAGCACCAGCCGGCTCGGGAGACTGACCCCAACCTTGGGAAGACAGATTCTGGTGAGAGCTGCTGTTTTGGCTGTGTATTTCGTGCTCTGGCCTCCCGGGTCGTCGCACAGACACAGGTTTTGGGGGGGTGGGTAGTCGCCCCTGGTAAACCTTAGTCCTGCTGCTTCTCAGCAGGCGGCAGCGGCATGTGTCACCAGCTTCTCGGTGCATTTACTGCCCTCACGGTGCTGCCGCCTGTGGTCGGCCGCCCTGAGCTGCTCTGTCGGGCCAGGCGGGGTGCAGGAGCCGAGCCTGCCGCTGTCCTCAGGGGAGGCCCCACGGAGAGACACTCGTCATCCACCGGCTGAGTCCCAGGGCTGTTGGAATCGCACCTCCATCCTGAGCACCGTGGGCTGCCTGCTGGACAGCGTGTTCCGCAAATGCTGAAAGCCCATCTGCTGCCGATTCTCGAGGGCGAGCAGACAGTTGGTGGCCTGAGTGCCAGGCCGAGGTCTTTCTGACACGAAAGCTATGTTCTTTTCATGCTGTCCTTTTAAGTTTTCATTACAATTAATTGAGCACAGTTAGCATGCTGAATGGAATTGATTTCTTTTCCATTTACGAGAAAATAATCCTCGTAAATGTTGACTTCTTATGAATGGGTAGGTATGTATTTCCACTGGACATGTTGTCAGCCAAGCACATGTCCCCAGGGTTGGGCCGGGGTCCTGAGATTGTTGCCGTGTGGGCGTGTGCTCACACTGTCGTGGAGGAGCGGACTG